>NW_028263168.1:101565-140605 GCF_049901735.1 Notechis scutatus
TGGGACATCTGCCCGATCTGCGCCACAGCCACCACGTGGTAGGGAAAGCTAGGAGAGCGACTGGGACAAGCGGGCGACCCGGTTCGGGGTGTGGCCAACCAGGGGTGACCACCGGTTCACCTGAGCCGGTGAGAACCGGTTGAATACCACTTCTGCGTGAGCTGCAGTTTGAGTGGCCCCTTGTCCTCAGTGCCCCAGTCTCAGCTCAGGCGCTCTTTCTTTGTATCGGCCCCTGAAACGGCTCTGGGAACTCCGTTGCAGCTCTCGGAGGTTAATTCCCTTTGGACTCTTGGCAGGGTTATTCGATATAAATATCTCGTTGCTCTAAAGGCTGCTCAAATAAACATTCTTGGGAAGAGCAGCCCCATCTTGTTGGATTTCCAGATCTTTGAGACCTTGTTTGAGTTCACTAAGTGCACTAACTCATCCCCCATCCTTAAAAGCCCTTCCCTGCAGAAGCCACGGGGCTGAGTACCAATGAGTAGTTGTGTGTTCATTTTCCCCACAACAACAACCCTGTGAGTTGAGTTGGGCTGAGAGACTGGCCCCAAATCCCCCAGCCTGCTTCATGACCAAGGCGGGACTTGAACTCACATCCTCTTGCTTTCTACTTTGGGGCTTAACCAGTAGACCAAACTGGGTCCCTTACATACTTATCAAGCTTGGCACAATCCTTCATCCAGTGCATCATTAATGTTCTTGTATGAGATACTATAATTTATCAAATCCTAAAACCCAGATAGTTTTCTATTGCTTTTTAGTCATACAGTTGTTTCTAGGAGGAAATCATAAATATTTTTCTGGAAAGTTGGTAATGTTTAAATAACATAAAAGTATATTTGCCTGAGAATTGTTATAAATCTTGTATAATAGCAATTTATCAACCCTATTATATTAATGACAACATAGAAAAATTGATGACTTAACGACAAAATGTTGTATCTTCCCACTTTCATGACAAAGATTAAAAAAACTAAAGATTATTTGAGTACCATTTTTAAATCAGTTTTTATCCACTTAATTATCATACCATCCACCCCTCACTTAACTGGGTTTCTGATCACATCACAAAATTGTTTGTTACTCTTTCCTGAGATCAAGTTATATCAGCATAATAATGTATTTAGGAAATGAAATAATATGTGAGGATGACTTGCATAGAGCACATAAGTTATATCCCCCTTTCCCACAACCCATTTAGAAAGGGCAGTGATAGGAGGGAATGACTTTTGGGGGTGGAGGAGAGATTCTGCCTGGGGAAGAAGCAGATAAGAGGAGGACACCTACAGCTGCATAAAAAAGGGTCGGTGGGAGATTTGTACTTTCTGGCTCCCCAAATCCTGTCAGTGCAGCATTACAGCGAAGTGGGCCTAGCTCAGGTTTCCTGTCTGGGCTTCCTGGGAGAGGATTACCCTGACAATTTTCTTCTTCAGAAATCCGTGTTTCTGATAACCAACCTGTTGCTTTCAGGGAGTTCATAAATCTCCTTTTTTCTGTTGTTCAACTATATTTTGTCAAAATCTATATTGTCAAAATATGATCGACAAATTTTTGTGAACTTTTTTCGTTCACTTGTAAGATAGTGGTAACACCCATTTTCCTAATGAAGCATGTCTGTAAATTAGACAACTACAGAAGAAAGATTAAATATTGAAAAAGCGTCTGGGATAAGAAACAAAGTTTTCTGCTTTTAAAATTGCTGCATGTTCCCATTCTAGTTCCATCCTTTCCTGGAGAAGAATGAGTTTGTCAATATTTCAGACCTTAAACTCTACATGGACCCAAATGGAGAGGTAGCAGCAGATCTGTTCATTTGGGGCTTCTTGGTTCTTCCCAGGGATGATCCCAGGAGAGAGACTGTGGCGTATTTTGTAAGACAGAGACTTTATATCAGAAAGATGTTCTTTCACGGCTAAAGTTGCTCAACAAGGTAGGAGAAAGTTTGGTGTCTTCTCTCCATTTTCCAAAGCCTGAGGTCCCATTTCAAGAGGGCTGATGCTATTCCCCAAAGGTGGTTGACCTTCACCGAGAATTGAATCTGGGCAGGAGAAACCGGATTTTTTCCCTTAGGCTGCTTGGGAGGCATCGGTATTGTTCCATTTTGTGGACCACGTACAATTAAGGGTCTCCATCAAACGGGTGAGAATCCCACAAGGGCTGGGGAATGTGTCGCTAGTAGCTTCTGGTTGTTTGCTCCTTGTGCCCAGAAGAGCAACGAAGGCGGCAATTCTGCTGACCGGGGCCTGAATCCAGGCTTGGACTGTATCGGATGGGATTGAATCGTGATTGGACGGAGGTCCTTTTGGCCCCATTGGGGGGAAAGAAGCTTCTTCTCGTCCTGCTTGGGGAAAAGTGTCCCCTGAAGGGGCAGCTCCATAATCTGGGAGGCTCTTAAGGAGGCCGGACCTGGCCAGAGCTCTCCATGCCTCCCTTTCACCCTCCCTGGGATGGAGCAATGGGCCTTCTGCTCCTAGGAAGCAGCTCCAAGGCTTTCAGTTCACCTGAAATTATCAAGATTGTTCTGATATCACACCTTAAAATTATGGGTGTGAGAAGAGGGGAGAAATGCGTGTTAATGGGGTCATGAGAAGGAACCGGCTGGTTATCACTTAATGCTGAAATCTTTTCTCAGTTCCATCCAGGGGTGGGATTCAAATTTTGTAACAACTGGTTCTGTGGGCGTGGCTTAATTTGTGGGTGTGGCTTGATGGTCACGTGACCAGATGGGCATGGCCAGGTGGCCATGTGACTGGCAAACCAAATACAATTGGTCCTCGCTTAATGGCCAGTTGCTTAGCAAGTGTTCTAATTTATGACTGATCTCCCCAGAGCTCCTTGACCTGTTTTTGGAGTTTTGACAACCATAACACAAACACACAAACACACACACACACACAGCCTTCTGATCCTGCTATTCTTTGATTCTGTAAGGATCTCCTGCTGGAGCAGGGGTTGGACTAGATGACCTCCGAGATCCCTTGCAGCCCAGCCCTAGATTGCTGTGCTGCTTCAAAGAGTCTTCTGAAGCCAGGGTTTGTGTCCTTCCTTCCTCTCCTTTTTTCTCTCTCTCTCTCCCTCCCTCCTTCCATGTATTTATCTATCCATCCATATATCTCATTCACTTTCTCCTCCCTCCATCTCTTTCTTTCTTTTTCTTTCTTTGTCCCATCCTTCCATCTCTCCCTTTCTTTGTCTATCCATTTTCCTCCTTTTTTTCTTCCTTTCTCTCTTTTCTTTTCTTTCTCTTTCCTTTCTTGTCTCTCTCTTCCTCTTCTCTCATTCCCTCTATTTCTCTTTCCCTCTTTCTCTCTCTTCCCCTCTCTGTATCTCTCTGTATCTCTCTCTCATTCTGCCTCTTTCCCTGTCTTCCCTCCTCCCCTTGTGTGTGTGTGTGTGTGTGTGTGTGTGTGTGTGTGTGTGTAAAAGAGAGGCATGGATAAGTCTGACCAGGTCTGGTCTCTTTAAGAACCTCCCCAACTATGAACCGGCCCTTTCAGGGGACACTTTTCCCCAAGCAGGACGAAGCTTCTCTCCCAATGGGACCAAAAGGACCTCCACCCAATCATGATTCAAATTCATCTGAATTCAGGCCCTGGTCAACAGAATTCCCTTTTTTCTTTGCTAGTTTGGGCACAAGGAGCAAACAAACCTGAAGCTCTTAGTGACACATTCCCCAGCCCTTGTGGGATTCTCACCAGTTTGAAGGAGATACTAAACCATAGGTGGTTCACAAAATGGAGCAGTGCGAGAAGGTAAGGGTGACGGTGGGGGATAGCGAAGTGGCTGGGTCCCTATCTTCCCCTCTCTCTCCCCCACTCTGTGTGTGTGTGTGTATCTGTGAATGTGTGTGTGTGTGTGTCTCCCTGAAAGCCGCGGCATGGCCAAGCCAGCAAGCTCTCCTTGGCGCTCTTCGCTACTTCTTTCATTTCTTCTTTTTTGAATCCAGACTGGCTAAACAACGATTGCCAGACTGCGGTGGAAGCGTCCATTCGGGTGACCCTCCTCCTCCTCCTCTTCCTCCTCCTCTCGCACCCGGCAGCTGTGGATGGATCAGGAGGGTGCAGTTGTGTGGGGAGATGCTCGCTCCTCAAGTGAGCAGCCACCCACCCCATACCAGGTTTTGCTGTGCTTTGGCATTTGCTTGAGGAGCATCTCCCCGTGCGCATGCACCCTCCCAGCCCCCTGCCACAAGGCCGGTTATGAGAGGAGGAGGAGGAGGAGGAGGAGGAGAAGGTCCCCGAAGGATGCTTCCACCGCGGCCTGGCGATCATTGTTCAGCCAGTCTGCATTCCAAAAAGAAGAAATGAAGAAGTAGCGAAGAGCGCCAAGGAGAGCTTGCTGGCTTGGCCATGCCACGGCTTTCAGGGAGACACACACATACAGAGTGGGAGAGAGAATCAGGAAGATAGGGACCCGGCCGCTTCACTATCCCCGCCGTCACCCTCACCTTCTTAGGCAGGCAGGAGGAGGGGGGGGCAGGCCAGCCGCTTCAGCAAGGTGAAGAGGAGGCGACCAAGCACAGGCGAGTAGAAACCTGGGAACGGCGGCTCCTAAAGGGCTTTGAGGTCGGATTGACCTGGAGCGGCCGAGATCCGAGTGAGCATTGCACCACAGGTTCACCTGATCGCCCACTTCTTTGGTGTTGGCTTTACGGAGCCGCAGCGTGAGGTCTGGGCTGACATGTGACAGCAGTGCCTTTAGCTGTGCTTGCTTGTAAGTGTCCAAATAATCTGGTGAAGACCGGAGGAGTCACTCAGGTAGACCTCCCCATCCGCAGTCCTCCTCCTGCAAAAAGGCCATTCCCTGAGCTAAGAAGGCAAGGAGCTGCGCTCGACTCACCCAATTCCTAGGACTACCCCAAATGGTCCCAATTCGGCAGGAGAGGGTAGCTCCCCTGGCAGTTCCCCTTTCCCTCAGTGCTCTGACTTCCTGTGGCTCGCCTCCAGCCTGAACACCAGGTTGGACCACCAGAAGGCCACTTCCCCTGCTTCTCAATGGCGCTCCTGTGCCGGCCACTGCAGGACTCTCCATCTCTTTCTCCAAATTCTCCCTCAACTTCGAAATGATGACACCTGTTGCCGACATGGGTACGACCGGGCTGCCGGTCACCTTTACCCCCCACCCCACTTGCCTTTTGCTGCTGCCACCTGGACCCCTAACCCCCAGCAGGTAAGGCCCAGCACCTGCGGTGAATCCCAGCTAAATTTCACTGTACCGGAGGACATGTGGAGAGGCTCATGTTCTCCTGCTGCTGGGAAAGCAAGAGAGTCTTTCCCGGCACAGCGAAAAGTTTGCAACTTCCCTCCAATAGGGAAATGGGTGGCTCTGGGCAGCAGAGAAGCAGCCCGCTTGAATCCTGTTTCTCTCTGCCACCCGGAGCTGTGCCGGGAAAGACTCTCTTGCTCTCCCAGCAGTAGGAGAACACGAGCCTCTCCACATGTCTTCCAGTACAGCGAAATGTAGCTCGGGTCCCCACCAGTCTGCATCTCGCCCCCGCCTGGATTCACCGCAGATACTGGGCCTTACCTGCTGGGGGTGAGGGCGGCGGGTGGTGGCAGCAAAAGGCAAGTGGGGGGGGGGGTAAAGGTGACCGGCAGTGGCAGGTAGGCGACTGGGCCCCAGAGCTTGCAGAGCCTCCCTCACCCAGGGAGATCAGGCAGGGCCACAGCGGAAGGCATGCAGCAATGGCTGGACTGGCGAGTGGGCAAAAGCAGGCTGCAGGCGATGCCGCGCATGCACGATAAGGACTGACTGGGAGCGGAGGGGAGGGGCGGGCAGAGAGGGGCGGGGCCAGTCAGTGGTGCAATTTGCTGGTTCTCTGAACTGCGCAGAATCATAACAACTGCTTCTATGGAACTGGACAGAACCAGTAGAATCCCACCACTGGTTCCATCTCTCCAGACTTTTCTATTTAATAAAGTCCTCTTTTTTTTTTTTTGGCAATGTGAGATGCCAAAAGCAAAAGAGAGGAACTAAAGGAAAAATCTTCCAGAAGTTATATCTCCAACCATTTGTAAATAGTGAGAGATTTTGTATTTACTTAAGTGAAGACCAGAGGCTAATATCTAATATCTTGTATAAAATCCATTTTTACCTCCATTTTCCATGGACGAGGTCCTAACACATTTCCTTTGGCAATCTTATTTTTTTTTCTGCTCAGTCCTTTCCTCAATCTGAATGTGTGGAAAGTTGTCATCCTGGATTTGTCAAGAGGGCTCGAGAAGGAGAGCCAGTTTGCTGTTACGACTGCATTCCTTGTCCGGAGGGGACCTTCTCCATTCAGAAAGGTGGGTGACACCAGAGGAAAATAGGAGGCCTGGTGGAACTGGATCCATCCAGAGCATTGTCATGAAAGTGTGAATTAAACACACTTTGAAGCTTTATTGGTTTCTGGTTTATTTCCGAAATGCCTCATTTCTTATCTAAACAGAAGAGCAAAAAGACTGTGAAGGAAGGGCTGGATAGAGAGAGGTGGCTGTGGCAGATTGGACAAGCTTTACTACTGCCAGAGAAAATATTTCTTCTTTTTAGCTTGGATGTGTCCTTCCTTCCACATTTACTTCTCTAGGAACACCTGAGTTCCTTGAAACACGAGGAATGGTTTTAGGTCCACCTCCTGAAAGGAGGATTGCAATGCAGTCTACATGGGTTCCCTTTGAGGAACACTGAAAAGGTGTTGCTGATGTACGAGATACACAATATGGTGGCATGGATAGTTATGCCTGTATGTGTCTGCACCCGTATCACCACTGCTCCAATGGCCATTCCAAATTATTTGCAACAGTCACTTGATCTGCCAGCCACCTCTGAGGCAAGTATGACAAGAATTGCCATCTGACAATAAGTTTCTCTAGAAAGATTAATTGATTCATTATTTTCCTTTAGTAATGGAGGTTCCTATCAATATTCTGAACATTACAAAGGAAATCTTTCAAGTCCAAAGCTTCCCTCAATTTCATAGCCTATCAAAAATATACTGTAGCTATATTTTTTAAAAAAGTGATACACTTATTTTTTGTCTCTGGAGATATTAAGAAATCCATCCCAGAAAATGCTCCTGATAATCACTTGTTCCCAAAGAATGTACAATATATCTTGAAATGCAAAGGACAAAGAAATATGGGGTTGTTTTTTTTTTTCTCAGATACAGAAAAATGCACCAAATGTCCGGATGATAAATTCCCAAATAAAAAAAGAGTCCAATGTATCCCCAAAGTTATAACCTTCCTGTCTTATGAAGAACTTCTGGGCATCATCCTGGTTTCTTTTGCCCTATTCTTGTTCCTAACCACAGGCCTTGTTTTAATCGTCTTCATTAAATACCGAGAAACTCCCCTTGTCAAAGCCAACAACCGGGACCTCTCCTACATCCTCCTGGTCTCCCTCCTGCTTTGCTTCTTGTCTCCTTCTCTCTTCATTGGTCAACCAAGGAAAGCCACCTGCCTTCTCCGACAAACGGTCTTCAGCATCATCTTCTCAGTTGCCGTTTCTTCTCTCTTGGCCAAAACCATCATGGTGGTGCTGGCTTTCCTGGCCACAAAACCAGGAAACCGAGCAAAGAGATGGTTGGGGAAGAGCTTGGCCAACTCCATCATCCTGTCTTCTTCTGGTGTCCAAGTTATCATCTGCTCCATCTGGCTGGGAGTTTCTCCCCCCTTCCCTGACTCTGACCTCCTCTCCCAGCCTGGAGAGATCATCCTGCAATGCAACCAAGGGGCCGTTGTCATGTTCTACATCACCCTCAGCTACATGGGCTTCCTGGCTGCCGTCTGCTTCACGGTGGCTTTCCTGGCCAGGAATCTGCCTGGGGCCTTCAACGAAGCCAAGTTGATCACCTTCAGCATGCTGGTCTTCTGCAGTGTCTGGGTGACTTTTGTGCCCACCTACCTGAGCACCAAAGGGAAACACATGGTGGCTGTGCAGGTCTTCTCCATCCTGGCCTCCAGTGCTGGTCTGCTGGTCTGCATCTTCATCCCCAAGTGCTACATTATCCTTCTGAGGCCAGAGCTGAACACAAAGGAGCATCTCACAGCCAGAACAAATGTAAAAACATGAGATATAACATCATTATGATAGTGGAAGAATTGTTAATGTTTCTTTTATTTGATTTCCATTTTGATAGTATGCAGGAGTCAAAGAAAATGATATCTATATGTTTCAAAATGGGGAATTGTTGAACGACTGGAATTCTCCCCTTTCAATAAATATTGCTAAAGAGACCACTGTAAAATTCAGAGGAATTCAGCTGTTCAGCAACAGCTACTGAACATGATACCTTATAAAAAATGATTGACGCACTTGTTCCCACTGACAGCAGCTAAACATGTGGGTGGGTGGTGAGAGAATGTGTAGGAAAAGAGGTCAGGAGGAAGCTGTGGGAACCAAACACCAGCCTGGTTGCCTGATCCTCTCCCTAAAAATGCCAGAATGATGTGAAATGCCATGCTTGACTGGCTCCCAGCTGAGGAGGGAAATCTTCATCCCTCTTATATGAGTCTTTCTTGATTTCCTGATAAAACCTCCTTTGCAGAAAGAATTCAGCAGAACAGCTGTCTGGGATTTCAGTTTGGGATTTATGTATACTTCACAGCAAAAAAAAAAAAAAGGAAAAAAAAAATGAAGTGTGTAAAGAAATTTCCACTGTATATTTTTTTTCTTTCATCAACCAGAAAATAAAATAGCCGTTTTCAGGCTCTTTAATTTTCCACTCTACAATTTGTACCTAAAGCATTTCTCTGCTCCTCCTCCAAGCCTGTCTCGTCTGTGAAGGGCTGGAGAAGATGTCCAGAGAAAGGGGACCTTGGGACTCTTCCCAGGAGGAGGTTGCAGGGATCCTGTCTCAAGGCAGCCGCATCATTGACCAGGTCACAAACCTCCAATGCTGCATAATGTTCATCCAGGTCCAAGAAGGGGCTGAATAAGTGGGGGGGGGACTTCTAGGTTTCTAGGAAGAGGCACCCATGGAAGCTGCTCTGCTCTCCAACCACAGAGATTGCTGATCAATTGGGAATCAATTTTTATGTCTCATAAAGGCTCCTAACTGCGAATAGGATCCCTTTGCAAATTCCATTTTAAGGAGATAAGAAAAGCTCTGGTGGATCAGAAGAAGGTCAGTCTAAGATTCACACAAATCCCTCTGGTTCTTGCACAAGCAGTAGAAGAAGGCCGAGACTTGTGGCTTTGTGCCACATGGAAGAGGCGTTTATCCAGAGGTGGAATTCAGTAGGTTTTGACCAGTTCTGGAGAACTGGTAGTGGAAATTTTGAGTGGTTCGGAGAACTGGCAAATACCGCCTCTGACTGGCCTCGCCCCCATCTCTTCTCTGCCTCCCACTGAGTCCCAGCTGATCGGCTGGATTGGTTGCCCTGCACAGGAGAACGGAGCTGGAAAGCAGGTTAGTCGGGAGAGGAAGGAATGGGCTTTTGAAGTAACTTTCCACTGCCAGCCCGCCACACAAGCCCCGCCCCAAAGCCATGCCCACAGAACCAGTAGTAAAAAAAAATGATCCCCACCACAGCGATTATCCCACAATTTCACTTTCCTCCATCACTACCCACAACATTGGACACTCGGCCATCTCACACTCTAGGAATCTCCAATTTTAGTATCTCACATTAATCTGAGAAAATGTTTCAAAATTTCCCACCCCAAATTCAATAAGAGTTAAGGCGGGACTGGAATTCAAAAGTCTCCCGGTGATCCGCTCAAAGTCCCCCAGGAAGTTTTCCTGCCTGAGGGAGGATTAGTACTCAAAGCCTCCCGAATCTTGGCCGATACAACCAACAAGTCCTAAATCAATTATTGTCAGGAAGCTCACTCAAATTGACCGGCAATTCATGCAAAAAAATTAGGCTGTGCGTTTCCCAGAAGATGGGTAGGCTCCATAAACAATGCCATTGTTTCATTTGAGGAATGAAGGCGGAGATGGAAGGTTCTGGAAACGCCATTTTACAGGATGCACCTTCTTTAGGCCCGACTGCCCCTGTTTTTCTTTGTACAACACCTGAGCTAAGGAATCTCTGAAACATTGTCTTGGGTTTAGGTCCAGGGGCCACAGGAGAAGTCTCCCATCCTAAAACGTATCCTGATCCCTTTCTATTTTGAGTGCACCATGGTGGGTCTGTCCCCATTCTTGGGAAGGGGACATATTGTGTGGGTGTGTTTGCTATGTATATTGACAACACGCAATTTTTAGGGGAACCTTTGAAAGTGAGCTCAGTCTGCTCCTAAACTGTGAGCCCTATCTGACCATCACAACACCCGAAGGACATCCAGATATACACAAAGCCTTGTTTTTCTATGCTTCAAGCATGGACATCAATCTGATCATCGGTCCACTCATATTTTATCTTTTTGGAATGTGCAGTAAGTTTAACACATACTAAATCTCACACGTGGTCATTTTGCCATTCTAGGCCCTTTTGCTTTTTTTCTATCAGCTGCCTGTTGTCTTTCCGCCTTATTCCTTGGATGGCTCCAAAGACCACAAAGCTAGAACTTCTTGGAAAAATCCATCACTTGTTTATACCAAGAACAATCCAAGTTCATTTGCTTAATTTTCATGGTCCAACTCTGCCCTTTTCATCCCAGTTTCATGGTGGGCAACACCCATTCAGCAAGGAGACGTAATGGTGTAGCCACTGGATGCAGATGTTTGCTTGTTATGATACAAGAGTGTTGCACTGGTCTGGCGTGAGTGAGCAAAGAGATGGGATTCCCCTGCTTCCTCCCTAAAATATTTTTAAATAAATACTTTTCTTCCTTATCTGCATGATTGGCCTTCAGTGGACATGATTGTAGATGACCAGGGAGAAAAAAGGGAAGATTACCAGGTTTATGCAGGAATCCTCAGATCTAGCTTTGCTTTCGCTGTGACCACTTGACTTTAGTGAAAGCATACCTTTTACTAGATGCAACTCGACTGCAAATGGAGACGAGTCTTTCTTTCCTGAAGGTCCAAGCTGGGCCGGGCCTGATAACCACTCACCTGCTTGGCTGCAATGTCTTCTCTTTGGCTGTGGGTGGTTCTCTTGTGGGTGTCCGTGCATCTGGGAAGGGTGAGGAGACAGGAGATATCGGAATATCTCGGAATATCTCGGAATATCTCGGCTGGGCCCAGGAGTTTCTTTGCCACTCATTGCCTCTTCCTTCTTCTTCTGAAAACATCATCAGAAAACTCAAAAGGCCAACAGTAACAATGATTTGGGTCTTATTAACCAGAGCTGGGGAGGAGAGAGATGACTGGAGAATATTGGAGGGCCTCTTCTAGAGGAAAGGATGAAAACAAACAAACAGAAAGAAAAGTGAAAGCTTTCAGGCTTTCTACCCCCCACCTCTTCATTTATGGCCCAAAATGTCTTCATCATCAACGTTTGCTAGGCCAGCCCCTTTTGGCACCCCAGGGACCCCCACAGTTGCATTCAGCAGGCAACTTGAAGAAGAAGAGGGTGTAAGTCCATGAATGGAGATTGGACAGCCACTTGTCTGACATGGTATAGGGCAGGGGTGGGATTCAAATGTGGGTGTGGCTGGGTGGGTGTGGCTTCTTTTTTGCAGCACCCCCCTTGTTTTTGGGCCTCCTGGACCTCAGGGAAGCCTCCTGGGGGGCGTTTTTGCTCCCAGAAGTCTTCCCTGGGGCCCAAGAAGGCACAAAACGGAGCACAGGGCGGGGCGCGCAGCATACATACACCCCCCACACCCCCTTTTGCCTCCTGGGCCTCAGGGAAGCGTCCTGGGCAAAGCAGTAAGACAGCGAGGGGGATCCCGGCACAGCTGATCATCGGGAAGGGAAAAAGAACCTGAAAAGATTCCTTCAGGAGTGACTGGGTGGGGAAGGACGCAGTCAGTGATGTCGGGCAGGCGCAATAAAGACTGACTGGGAGGGGAGGGTGGAGAGGGGCGGGGCCAGCCAGGGGCACGATTTGCTGGCTCTCCGAACTGTGCAGAATCATAACAACCAGTTCTATAGAACGGTCTGAACTGGTAGAATCCCACCCCAGTATAGGGTCTCCTGCTTGAGCAGGGGTTGGACTAGAAGACCTCCAAGGCCCTTCCAGCTCTATTCTGATTGGTTAATAAAGGGCCAAGTCCAGCAAAAGGAGCTGGAGACTCACCGAGAATTCCAATCCCATCAAGGAGTGTCCAGAAGACTCCACGGCTTTGATCCCCAACCTGTGTCCCCTGAGCATGTACAGTCTTCCCTCTCCTAAAGATAGGATTTCTCCTCCTCTCTTCTACAACCCAACGCCTGGCTCTTAACACAGCAATGGCAGAGCCAGGAGAAAAAAAGAAAGAAAAGAAAGAAAGAAAGAAAGAAAGAAAGAAAGAAAGAAAGAAAGAAAGAAAGAAAGAAAGAAAGAAAGAAAGAAAGAAAGAAAGAAAGAAAGAAAGAAAGAAAGAAAGAAAAAAGAAAGAGGAAAGAGCACAGTCCCACCTAAAAGTCTCAACCAGAATTCCTCTCGTTCCTGAGGTTTTCTTTTGCACAAAATGTTCCCTTTCCTTCCTTCTCTTTATTTATATTTGTATCCCTTCCATTCTACCACACAACACAACACACACACACACACACACCCCTCTGTTCTTACCTTCTGTTCCCGGGCTTGCTTTTTGCTAGTCATCTTGTACAACTTATGTACTTTCTTGGTGTTAAATTCAGTAAACTTGGAGGCAAATACCCATAGATTCCTGAAAGGAGGTGAACAGCTATTTTAATTTTCTCTTTTTTAGGAGCTGGGCCAGAAGCCCAGACTTTTCATGCCGGAGGAAAGAGATGCCCCAAAGAAGCAGTGATGGAGAGATGCTTTCTTCTGGGGCCCAAAAGTTCCCTCTTACACAAAAATGTCTTACTTCAAACTTGAGTGATGAAGACTCCCAAGATAAAGTCTGCAGAGTTTGATGCAAGCATGGCATGACCAGTCTGCTACTTTTCTTGACTACTGCAAATGCCGGTATTGTGGTTTTCTAGGGGTTTGGACTAAAATGTGGATTTTGTTTTTAACACTCATATTTAACAACATATTTCCACATAGGGGAATTCAACAATTGGAGACGGCATCTCATTTGAGGCATTGCAGCAGGTATTCAAGGGGAGTTGGACTGTTTGCTTGTGGCTATGTAGAGATTCTAGGCGATTCCTCTTTTAACTCCATCCCCAGGTTCTGCCTCTTCTTCCCCTAGACCTCCAAACTCAAAAAGACTCCTGACTTGCAAATCTGACTGCAACATCTGGACAAGAGGGAGGGGGAGGGAGGGAGGGAGAGAGGGAGAGAGAGGGAGGGGAGAGAGGGAGATTGCAGAATTGGTGGGCAGGCAAATCACCGTCTCCATTCTTCAAGAACTTCCTGTTCAGGGTGGATTTTCAAACATTCAGCCATGTGGTCTCCTACCTTGAGCAGGCAACTCCGACTTTGCTCCAGCTGCTCTTCCTCTCTAATGGCTTTTTTTCTGGCTCATCCAGATGCTTCAGGGACTTCTTCACTGGGCTCATCAGCTCTTTGCACTTGGGAGACAGAAAAAGCAAAGCTCCATGTGAGTCGCACATCAGAAGGAAGGCGAGGAAAGGGAGACCCCGATTGAGGCAACCTTTTGAGGCTAGGGGCCCATTTGAATCTGGGGAGGGGATCTGCTGTGGGCACCCTCTCAAAATGGCAGCCAGAGGAGTCTTCCCCGTTCCCAAGACAAGTCACCAGGCTACAGAGAGGACAACGTTGGAGTGGGAGGTTCCACTCTTGCAAAGCAGACTCTCTCTTTTCATCCCATTCTCAGAAGATCTACAATTCTCCTGTGTTAGAGGTAAACTGGTTGCGGGAAAAGTCCTTTTCCGTTGAGATGAACCTGCCAGGGACCGTGTTTGGCTTTCCAGCATGTCAGCCACCTTAACTGAGAAGGGGAAGAAAGTGAGAGGGCGAAGGAGCCTGAGGTGTATCCAGAGAAACACCTGGAGCCACACGGTCTCCAGCCCCAGTTGGCTGGGCAAGAACAAGCAAGCGAAAGCGATCCAGAGTTCAGGATGGGATTTAACGCTCGTCTGGGGAGGCCCTAAAATCTTGGAGACGGTGCGAGAGGTTCCCCACCTTTCTTGAGGTGAATTCATTCAGGTGGAGGAAGGGAGCTTTTGTTTCGATCCAGAGGGACCGATCGTTTCATGAAAGAGGCAGTCCTCGACTTACAACCATGAGAAGCTACAGCGGCACTGAACCAAGTGACTTATGACCCTTATGGCCGTTGCAGCATCCTCCTGCCACTAAGAGATGGCAGGGGGGTGTTTGAGGTGCCGGCCCCGCAGGCTCACCCCATTGACTGTTGCACTACTCCGAAACCGGCGCCTCGAATACGGCAGCACATTGGGAAATTAGAGCAAAGCCGCCGCGACCACATTCGAGGCACCGGCTCTGGAGTGGTGCAACAGTCAATGGGGTGAGCCTGCAGGGCCGGTACCTTGAACGCCCCCTGCTGCCTCTTAGTGCCCCTCTGACGGCCCCCTTGGGGACGCTAAGAGGTGGCAGGGGGCATTCGAGGCACCGGCACCACAGGCTCACCCCATTGGGAAGAGAGTTTAAAAGAGATGCAAGCTGAGTGCGGTGTCTGCTGGGAGCAAACGTGAGTTTACCTTGTGTTGACTTTGCTTATCTGTGTTCCTGGCGTCTTCCCAACCGTGTTGAGTTATTGCCATGCCTTCAAGTCTGGAATTCCTTCTCCTGCCCTGCCGAACTGATGACCTCCTCTTGCCTTGATTGGACTTCTAGTTACAGTGTTTGTTGACCACGTTTTGGTCTTGATTCTCTGCAGCCAAAGGCTGTTCCTGGGAGAGTTTTCCTCCAGCCCAGAAGGTAACCACGACATTGGGGGCAAAGTTGGAGCTAATAAAGGGACTCCTACTGATTATCTGACTGGGTTGCCTTTGGGCCACGCCCCTTTGGGTCATCACAGTTAAAAGGTGCAGGTGTGAATGCAGCCACTGGGGAAGAGACCGGGTTCAGTGGGTCGTGTGGATCTCACAAGAGTCAGTCGGGTGGGGTGGTAGTTGAATCCCAGGGGGCCCTGAGTTCCAGTCCTGCCTGGGGTGCCAAGCCAGCTAGGAGGCTCTGGACCAGCCGCTCTCTCGGAGCCCTGGGAAAGAGGCATTGGCAACCGCTTCTGAGCAGCTTCCCCTGGGGGCTTCCGGGCAACCTTCCCGCCCAGCTGGGCGAGGCCGAGGGGCCTCTCTGGGCCTGGCTTCTTCCTCGCTGGTCAAGCGGCCTCCAATGGGCTGGATTCGGAGAGGGTTTGGCAGGGGGCTGTGCTGTGAGGAGGGGGCACACAGGGGTCCTGCAGTGCCAGGGGGTCTGCAGGGGTCCGCCCCTCCCTAGTGAGGGCAGGGAGGGAGGGGGCCTGGGGGAGAGGTTGTTTCACTTCTGATGGCCATAAGAAACCAGGGTTCCTGCATTCTGCAAGCTAGCCAATGACTGAGGGTCTCTTCAGGGGTCTTTGTTCTTCCCCAAAATGGAGGCAGGACGTGGAGAGGGGCTGGTCTGCATCCGAGTTTTTCAAACTTGAGGAGGAATGGACTTCAACCCCCAGAGTTCCCCTCCCAACAATGCATGGACTTCCTCATGCTGGGCAGGGAATTCTGGGAATTAAAGTCCCTTCATCTTCAACTTCCAACTTTGGAAAATGCTGGTCTCCCTTCTTCCCTTTTGTGAGGGGTTAAAGCCCTGCACCAAGACTTGGCTAACTCACAGGTTGCTCAATCTATTTTCTTTTTTTCTTGGTCTCTCCCTCCCTCCCTCTCCCGCTCTCCCTTCCCGGCAACCCCGGATCCCCCTTGGAAGATGGGGAGGAAGAGCGCCCCCTGTGGGAAGGGTGAGGCAGCACTCCAGCGGGACTCCAGTAGGGGGCGGCAGAGGCCTCGGAGCTGGCGGACTTCTGGCACCGTCGGGCAGCGCGAAGGGAAAGGGGGGGATTTGGAGAAGGCGGGAGGGGGGGCTCCAGGCGCACTGCCAGCCGAGCCGTCGAAGAGAACAGCGCCCCTTTGGCTCGCTCCCTTCGGCGGCTCCTCTCCAGCCTTTCAGCGGCGCTCTGTCCCCCCCCACCCTGCCACGTTCCCCCTCGTTCCCGCCCTTTCTTCAAGGCCCCCCTGCTCCCCCAAGCGCTCTCCTCCCCCCGCCCACACGCCCCCCCGCCCACACACCCCACAAACGCTTTGCCCTTAGCAGCGCCCCCCCGGCTCCCCTCCCCGACAGACAGCCCGGCTCTCCCCCTTCTCCTCGCCTGCCCCGCTTCCTTGGCCCGGACCAGCCACCACCCCTCCAGGGACCCCGAAATCCTCATCCGCCAAGACCCCTCGCCGCTCCTCTCTTAGGGGAGCTGGAGCTCTCAGCCCTCCCCCCGCGCTCTTTCTCAGCGCCTGTCTGGGTAAAAGGCGCCTTTTCTTTTCTTTTTTAAAGAAATTTTATTAATTTTCAATAAACAAACATACACAAGCAAAACACAAAACATGAAAACATAAAACTTCTTTTTGGAAAGCGGCTTGGTCCCGGGTTACATCTTTTGGTACAGACATAAATCAAGTTCATGCTCACTTTATATACCATTTCATATCTTATTTACCATTCTGTATTTTCTATATGGCTTCTCCCCTCTTTTCACTCTCTTAATTCTATTTTATTTATTTCATCTCAATTTAAATCATTATGTTATATCTTTTGTCCGTTCTGTTTCAATTATCTATTCTTCTTTTCTCATTAACACAATATTTCTCCTGTAATCACTGATTGAAGTATGACGCCTTTATATCTTTCCCCTAAATTTAACACTTAAAATAATATATAATTTTCATTCTGATTCTGCTTAGCACATTCTAAAGCTACATACATTTTAAAATAGAAAAATAATAAGTTTATAATATAATTAAAACAATAATCCATAGCAAATTAAACTCTATCATTAAATCTTAAGCATTTTACACATTCCTTTTAATATTTTATTAAATCATATAACGATCCAGTTTTCTAACATTGTTTCAAATAAAAATACAACAATACAGTCTTATGTACTTTTGCAGAATCTCTTTTGTAGTTATATTTTTACCCATTATCTCTGAAAAAATCCTGTTTCTTTACACCTTGTTTCAAACCTTTATAACTTCTCTTCCCCTTTTCTCTTCCTCTCTTCTCCGATCTAGTCTTTTTACACCCCCGTCTCTTGATCTCCACCCTCTTAGTTTCCACTCTCTTCTGTATTTCTCTTTTCTGTTGCTTCCTGACATTGTATCGATTTTTCACCTTATTTTTCCCTTTTTTTGGTTGTTTTTTTAAGTCTTAAATTCTCTATTCTCTTTCCCCTCTTTCCCTTTTCTTCCCCAACTAAAGTTGTTTGTTCATTAAAGATGGCTTCTTCTTCTTCATCCCAGCCTTCTTGTTCTTGTAATTTCTGATAGGTAGAAATCGCCATTTCTAAGAAATGAAAAACAGTTCCAGAAGAGCCCTTCCCTTCTTGTTCCTCTTCTTTTAGCTTTTTAAATTCCATTTTCAGTTCTTCAACAGATAATGCCATTGTGAAAACTTTTTTAGACAACCCAAAAGTTTTTAATCTTTCAAATAATAATTTCGAAAAGTCCCAAAGTCACCAAGCAATCCAAATAAACACAAGCTGTTTCATTTAGCACTTTCTTCTTTTTAAACTTTCTCTTCCTGGGGTACAGTTCAATTGTAAAGTTCCAAAGTATATCTTTTAGAAGTCTTATTACAATTCAACTCTGATCTTATAAGCTCCAAGCAGCCTCCTCCAGCAAAGTCTTAATATTAATTCTGTACCTCTCCCTTCCCACTTATAGCAAAAATAATAATAATTTTTTTTTTAATTCCAATGTTCAGAAATCTTTAATGTCCCCTTGGCTTTGATTTTCAAATTTAATTACCTTGATGCCAAAACGGGTTTTTCCGATTTCCATCTGCTATTTCAGTAGGGAAGGAGAGTGAGAGAAAACAAACTTTCCCTTTTAAACTTTCTTCCGCCGCTTTTTACGATCTTCTTTGGGAACAATGTATCTTTAATGAAGTTAAGTTTCCAGGGTGTTTAGATGTTATTTGTTATCCCGGTTCAGCCAAAAACTTTCACTTTCTCAGCTTCCTCCTGCACTTTCTTGTCTGGATGAAAGCTTCTTTGTGGCGGCCATTGCTGACCGCCGCTCCACCGCTTTTGGAAAAAGGAGTAAAGCCAGCTGAGGAGGGGGGTTGCGATTCCCCCAGACCCCTGCTGGGTCTCCCCTATCTTCAGTCACCTCTACGGGGTTACTATTAACCCCCAAATCCAGCTGGATCGGGGGTACTCCAGCGGCGAGCGCAGCAGGAACAGCGCACGATCACAGATTCCTGCCGCCGCCGAAGCCTTGCAAACTGGAAGTCAAAAGGCGCCTTTTCTTTTGAGCGACTCATCCAATCACAGCACTTTTTGTTCCTTTGGGTCTGTGGTAGAACTAGGAGAACAACGGTTATAATGACAGCGCCCCATCTTAGTCTCTTCCAAAGAGGCTCTGTTGTACAATGAGGAGAATACTGGTCATAATCGGGGTGTAAAATATGATGGATATTTTAAAAAAAGACCCGACACAGACAGTGCACTGTCACTGCAGAAATGGAACCTGATGTACGATACAGGAATAAAATAATTTTTAAAATCCATGCAAGTCAATAGCCACCAGCATGTCTTATAATGGATTCCATAGTAAATGTTTTGCTCTGTGGAAAAAGCACAAAAAGCCGCAAACACAATTCCCTAAATAATAGGGGGAGGGGCGGGAGGGCTGCTGAATCCCCCGGAGGAGCCTCTTCCTCAGCGGCGGGGCTGCTCTGGAAAAGGGGCACCAGGCGATCTCCCCGGATGGCAGTCCTGGAGGCAGCCCCCCCTCTGGCTCGGTGGGGCAGGCAGGGAGGGTCCCTCGGAGAGGAGGGGGAGGCTCCTGCAAGTATCCCGGCCCTGTCCTGTCCCTGGCCTTCCGAGCGGTGGGCAGCGGCTTCCTCTCCCGCCGGACCCTCACAGCTTCCGGGCCCCAGGGGATCATCTGGATGGCCTCGCAGACCTGGAAACGGAGGTCTCATGTGGTGGGGGGTCCTCCTGTTGCTCAGACGGGCCAGTTTCCGGGGCTGCCTGGGTGACTGGAGCCCGTGGAGGTCAGATGGGGAGGGATCCGCCTGACCTGAACCCCAATGCAAGGCAGGTCTCTCCCCCCGGAGTGGCTCCTCTCCTCTCTCTCCGCCCCTGAGGCTCCCTCGCCTCCTCCGGGGTTGCTTCCTGGGGTTGGTGGGAGGAAGAAGGGCCCAACTCTGGGGGGGAGGAGGGGGCAGCCAAGGGGCCCCTCAGCCCCACAGCCAGGGCAAAAGGCAGAAGTGGAGGGTCCCTCAGCTGCCCCTCCTGGCTGCTCAGCCCCGCCGCCCCCGGAGGAGAGACTGGGGGGGCAGAGAAGGCCGGGGGTCCTTTCAGAGCATTGGGGGAGGGCAGTTGGGAGCTCTTGGCAGGGAAGCGGGTGGGGGGAGGGGAGGTGACACTTGACCCGCCCTCCCCCTAAGAGAGGGTGGGCTCCCCCTCGCCCTCCCCAGGCAGGCTCCCCCCACTGCTCTCCCGCCCCCCCCAAACGCTTCTCCCCCGGGCGCCCCGACCATCCCTGCCGCCCCCCCAGCCCCCCCCGTTCCTTTGGAAAGAAATCTCTTTTTCCTCCTTTCAGCGTTTGGCTTCGTTCATTCGGAGCCTCCGATTTCCTGGTTTCCCTCAAAATGGGGGCTCTGCTTGAGTTGCGTCTCCCTGATTCTGCCTTTGATATTTGTCTCTCTTGTCTTCTTTCAGGTTATCGGGGGTCTTTCTGCAACCATGCTGGTTCCTTCTGGGATCCTCCTTCCCTTCCCTTCTTTCCCTATTCTTTGTCCTTTCCTTTCCCTTCCCTTTCCTTCTTTCCCTTTCCTTTCCTTCTTTCCCTATTCTTTTCCCTATTCTTTTCCCTATTCCTTTTCCTCCTCCCTTCCTCACCTATTGACTTCTGTTCCTTCCCATCTTCCTCTTCTGCTTCTTCCTTTTCTTTTCCTCCTCCTATTTTTTTTTCCTTTCCTTTCCTTTCCTTCCCTTCCCTATCCTTCCCTTCCCTTTTCTTATTCTTTTCCTCCATTCATCTGTTGACTTCAGTTCCTTCCCATCTTCCTTTTCTGCTTCTTCCTTTTCCTTTCCTCCTATTTATTTCCTTTCTTTTCATTCTTTTCCTTCCCTTCCCTATCCTTCCCTTTCCTTCCCTGTCCGTTTTCCTTTCCTTCCCTATTCGTTTTCCTTTCCTTTCCTATTCCCTTTCCTTTCCTTTCCTATTCCTTTTCCTCCTTACTTCCTCATCTATTGACTTCAGTTCCTTCCCGTCTTCCTTTTCTTCTTCCTTTTCCTTTCCTCCTCCTATTGATTTCCATTCTAATCCTGTCTTCAAAAGAAAAGCTCCATGGGTGACTTCGAACTATCCTCAGGGGAGTCTCAGTTCCCATGGAAAGACAAGGGGGAGAGACCCATCCACCTCTTTTGTGGGTCTCTCTGACCCCCCCCCCCTGATTTCTTCCCCTCTGCTGGGAGTTGGGGGACCCTGAGCGGGTTTCCCACCTGCCTCCATTCCAGGCATCCTAATTTCGTACTTTCTGCAATCAAGTTTGGAGAGGTTAACGTTGAGTTTGTATCTGTTGTGTGCTCTTGTATTGTTGTGGTTGAAGCTGAAATAGTCATTGACTGGTAAGACATTGTAGCAGATAATTTTGTGCGCTACACTTAAGTCTAACCGTAGGTGGCGTAGTTTAAGGTTGTCCAAGCCCAAAATCTCAAGCCTGGTGATATAGGGCAGTGGTTCCCAAAGTGGGTGGTACTGCCCCCTGGGGGGCAATGGGATGCCTTAGGGGGGTGCTAAGAGGCAAGGGGGTGGCAGGGGGTGCTAAGAGGCGGCAGGGAGCGTTTGAGGTGCCGGCCCTGCAGCCTCACCCCACTGACTGTTGCACCGTTCTGGTACAATAGTCAATGGCATCTGTGGATCACCTAGGGGAGGCAGAGGAAGGGGGCTTTGACCACATGCCCAATATCCAGGCTCAGCCAAGCCCGCCCCTCTTTGTAGTTGCTGTGCCTGACAGCAAGTTCACAGGCTGCCCCTCCCAAGCTGCTCCCCCTCCAGGGGCATTCACGTCTTAGAGGGCGGTGCTGTTCCCTCCTTCCTAGAGCCAGTACAGTTCAGGGTTGAGGAAGCCCAGGGCAGGCAGCAGCAACATGTTGGGAAAGCAGAGCATAGCCAGAGTGGTTTTGCTCTACTTTCCTGACGTGCCTGCAGGGGCGGTGTTTCAAATGCAGCAGCAGTTGGGAAAGTAGAGCAAAGCCACTCTGGTCTGTCTGCCTGGCTACCTTCCTGCCTACCTACCTACCTACCTGCTTGCCTGCCTATCTATCTATCTATCTATCTATCTATCTATCTATCTATCTATCTATCTATCTATCTATCTATCTATCTATCTATCTATCTATCTATCTATCTATCTATCTATCTATCTATCTATCTATCTATTTATCTATTTATTTATCCATTTATACATCAATCCAAAAGGTCTGTCTGTTTGTCTTTCTGTCTGTCTACCTACCTACCTATCTACCAATATATTTATCTATCTATCTATCCATACATACATACATACATACATACATACATCTATCTATCTATCTACCTACCTACCTATCCATCCATCCATCCGAAAGGCCTGCCAGCCTGCCTTTCTACCTGTCTGCCTGCCTACCTATCCACCTACCTACCTACCTATCTATCAATAGATCTATCCACTTACCTATTTGTCTCTCTCTGTCTGTCTCTATCCATCCATCCACCCATCCATGTTCGAGGCGCTGGCCCTGCAGGCACATTGTGAAAGTAGAGCAAAGCCAGTCTGGGAGGGAGTGAGGGAGAGAGAGAGAGGGGGAGAAACCTGATGCATCAGATTGAAATGAGGCCTAGTTTAGACTTACATCTTTGCTAGCATCTTTGCCAGCACATTGAAACCTCTTTGGCTTCTATTAAAGGTTTTGTGGACGAAACATGGCCAAGGCTATCAGGAAGCTCTCACATTTTGCTTTAAACAGGATCCATTGGACCAGACCTCCACTGTCTCCAGCCATCTCAAGCCAAGAGGAGTCCCACCGCGACCCCCTCTCCACTCCCAAAAGGCATCAGGAGCAGGGATGGGATTCTACTGGTTCAGACCAGTTCTATAGAACCGGTTGTTATGATTCAGCACAGTTCGGAGAAGCAGCAAATTGTGCCCCTGGCTGGCCATGCCCCTCTCCGCCCACCCTTCCCCTCACCTCCAGTCAGCCCTTATCGCACATGCGCAACATCACGCGCATGCCCATCATCACTGATTGCATTCTCCCCACCCAGTCACTCCTTAAGACATTTCTTTTTTTTTATTCCCCTCCCAACAATCAGCTGTTCCAATGATCAGCTGTGCCGGGATCCCACTTGCTGTCTCACTGCTTTGCCTAGGAGGCTTCCCTGAGCCCAAGAGGCCCAAAAATGGAGCACGGAGAGGTGCTGCATGCCCCCCACTCAATTTTTTGCCTTCCTGAGCCCCAGGAAACCTTCCTGGGAGCAAAAATGCCCCCCTGGAGGCTTCCTTGAGGCCCAGGAAACCCAAAAACGGAGCTCACCTAGCCATGCCCACAGAACCAGTTGTTAAATAATTTGAATCCTACCCCTGGTCAGGAGGAGTTGTCCACTCCCCTGGGCAGAAGAGGACTGCTGAGTTTGGCTCTGTCCACAGCTTCAGGTATTCAGCCAGACACGGAGTTTCCCACTGGTGTTTCCAAAGCCAGCCAGAGCCCCTGTGGATCCCCCTGCAAGACCACCTCGCTTTTCTCCCAGAGATTCTCTTGTTTCCCCTTCAGATCATGATCTGTCTGTTTCTGGAATTGGAGGCTGTTCCTGGCCGGCCTCCCCTCTTCCTTCCCTGCACTGGTTACTGTGGTCCTTGGATTCACATCTGGGGCCATTTCTCTTCCCACCCGGGAGGGAAAGTATTTCTATGATCCCCTCCAAGTTCACACCCTCCCTTTCTTTCTCTGCCTGTGAGGGCCCCAGTGGGGGCATCGGACCCCCTCCCAGCCCTGGGCTACAGCAGGTTTTGCTGTCTCTTGGGGAAAGATTCCTTCCCCAATCAGAGTCTGCCTGAGCCCCATCATCCACTTCCCTCCCTGCCTGGCATCAATTCCTCCATTCAGATAAAGGAAAAAGGGAGCTTGGACGTTCTTCAACTCAGGAAGGTCACACTTGCCCCTCAAAGCCAAATTCCCCTTCGGTTCTTGGATCCCTCCAGCCATTGCACGGCTGAGGTCGCAGCAGGGCCAGGGTGGCTGAGAATCAGGATAGAAGGTGCCACATAGACTCAACAAAGCTCCCCACCACAACAGATTTTCAGACACAGGTTGTGGCCTCACACACAGTCCTAAATGGTGCCTTTATTTGGCATCAGGAAGGAACATGGGATCAACCTCACAACCCTCACCCTATAGGGGGGCCCTAGCTATTATCCCTGGTGGCAGATGGAAGATTGTGAGTCCCATTCCTGACACCAGTTTCTGTGGAATCAAATGCAGGACCCAAAAACCCCAATAATCAAAGTTCACTGGTGTAATTATTTATTCAGTGTCCACTGGAGGAATTTCCCTCTAGAAAATGGCAGGACAGATTCCCACAGACAAAAGGAGACACTCATATTTATACATTTGTGGAAAAGAGAATAAAGTGATAACCATCAATGTGAATATCTAATAGATGATATAACTGAGAATATTCATAATTAGCACACCTCAAGGTACCTTCATGCCCACCCACTGTTACCATCCTCAAGAAACAGATGTTGTCTAAATAAAAGGTTGCACATGCATTAACTCTTTATTTCTATCTTGGTAACACATTCTCATTCCTCCAAGAAATTGGTTTCCTCATATTCTTCCGGACACTCTTTATTTATTTGAATAAAAATTGTTGCTCCACTCATGTATGGAAGATAGCTTGGAGCTGAAATTCATCAGTCTCACACCTCCACATTTCTAAGCTGCTCCTTTGTTTTAAGCTCTGGCCTCAGAAGGATAATGTAGCACTTGGGGATGAAGATGCAGACCAGCAGACCAGCACTGGAGGCCAGGATGAAGAAGACCTGCACAGCCACCATGTGTTTCCCTTTGGTGCTCAGGTAGGTGGGCACAAAAGTCACCCAGACACTGCAGAAGACCAGCATGTGATCAACTTGGCTTCGTTGAAGGCCCCGGGCAGATTCCTGGCCAGGAAAGCCACCATGAAGCAGAGGGACCCAGGAAGCCCATGTAGCTGAGGGTGACGTAGAACAAGAAAACGGCCCCTTCATTGCATTGCAGGATGATCTCTCCAGGTTGGGAGTGGAGGTCAGAATCAGGGAAGGGGGGAGAAACTCCCAGCCAGATGGAGCAGTTGAGCACTTGGACAGAAGAAGAAGAAAGGATGATGGAGTTGGCCAAGCTCTTCCCCAACCATCTTTTCACTCGGTTTCCTGGTTTTGTGGCCAGGAAAGCCAGCACCACCATGATGGTTTTGGCCAAGAGAGAAGAAATGGCAACTGAGAAGATGAGGCTGAAGACCATTTGTCGGAGAAGGCAGGTGGCTTTCCTTGGTTGACCAATGAAGAGAGAAGAAGACAAGAAGCAAAGCAGGAGGGAGACCAGGAAGATGTAGGAGAGGTCCCGGTTGTTGGCTTTGACAAGGGGAGTTTCTCGGTATTTAATGAAGATGATTAAAACAAGGCCTGTGGTTAGGAAGAAGAGCAGGGCAAAAGAGACCAGGATGATGCCCAGGTGTTCTTATAAGACAGGAAAGGTTATAACTTTGGGGATACATTGGATTCTGTGGGAAAATCCGCCGCTCCTTTCCCACGGGGAGGGGCACCCAGGCCCTTTTCCCACCGCCTTCCACACTCCTCCTCCCCCCCGCCCAAGGGGGGAACCCCAAAGGCCCTTTGGTTCCCCCCAGCAGCCTCTAGGACCCCCCAAAAAGACCCAGCCCTGCCTGCGCACAAAGTCCCACCATCGCTCCAGGGTCCCCACCCGAGCAGTTCAAGGCGGGGAAAGGGGAGGAGCCCAATCCTGGCCCCGCCTCTCCCCGCAGGGGGCAGAGCAGATCCCCGCCCCCCGCGGAGAGGCCCCCTCCTTCCCGCCCGGGAAGCCTCGCAGAATTTGGATAGAAAGCCGGGAGCAGCAGTTTCAGAGGAAGAAGGGCGCATGCGCGAGCGAACGTTGCCCGTAGCAGCTGGAGGGAGAGACGATTCCACCTGTGAGGCTCTTTTCCAAGGAAGGCCGGAAGTAGGCATTCCTTTTCGCTCTAGGACCTCGCAGCTCTCTGGCCTTAACCCTTGCGCTGCGCCTCGATCAGTCAGGCACAGATGACGCGGACTACAGAACACATGAACCACCCGGTCTCCCTCGGCGTTGGCCCTTTCTCGAGCCCCGAGACGCTCCTTTGCGGCCCATCATCCACTCCCGCTCCCGTCAGGCCTCAACGCCGCCCCTGCCTCTTGCCCGCCTCTGCTTCTCTCCATGCCCAGCCTGATGGGAAGGGCGAAGGGTTCAACCCACCCCCCCCAGCCGCTGCAAGAGGGTCTGGCAGGGAGGAGCCGCCCTAAGAAGGGGGTCCCTGCAGAGGGCAGCCTGCAATTGGGGGGGGGGCTTTGGTGGAAGGCGGCTTATGTTGGGGCGGGAAGAGGGGCAGCTGCACCTTCAAAAACGCCCTTTAATCTGGAGGTGTTTTCTCCCTCCCCCCAGAGATCCCAGATCACTGCGATCGGCTGGAGAGGAAAGGATCCCCTGACCCCCAGGGAGCTTCTCCCTGTCTGGAGGGGGCTGAAGGGGGTCCCTGCTCTCCCCAGGAGCCTCTTTCCTCCCTGCAGCCCCAGAGACGCCATGCCAGCCCCAGGGGGGGAAAAGGGGGGGTCGCAGGGCAGCAGAGGGAGGGGAGAGTCCCACTGGGAAAGGGGCCTGGGGGGGGCTCTGGCCCAGCCTCAGGGCAAGCAGCCCCCAGGAAGGAGGAAGCGCCAGTCTGCCCCCCCCCACTTCAGGGTGCCAGGAGGGACCCTGGGAAATGGCAGCTGCCTCCCCCGCCCTCTGTGGCCGGACCAGGAGAGCCCCCCCCCGAGGCTCAGGTGGGGGGCTGGGGGTCCCTGGAGACGGGAGCTGGGTTTGGAGCAGTGGAGGGAGGCCTTTGTCCAGCAGAGGAAGGAGCCTCCTTCCTGGGGAGCAGAGCTGCTCAGGCCCCCCCCCGAATGTCCCAGGCCTCCCCTGCCCGCCTCTCCTCCCACTCAGGGCTGGCCAAAGGGCCGCAGAGGGAGAGGATCCGGCCCTTCCTTGGCTCCCAGGGCAGGAGGAGGCTCCGAGGTCCTTGGCTTCTTTCAACAGGCTCTCGATCCCTTCAGTGCTGGCATCTGCTGAGGGCTCTGACGAAAGGTGGGGGCTGCTCTCTGCCTGGAACAACCTGTTTCTCCCTTTGGGGAAATATAACGATCTTCCCTCCTTAATATTCCTCAAAGTAGCCCATTCTTCTAGGAGGGGGGGCTCTTCCCTGACAGAGTTCAGTCTCCCCTTCCCAGATGGTCTCAAGGCAAAGAGGGAGCAGCCATCAGTCAGAGGAGCTTGGACTGGGATCCCTGCAGAGAGGAGGGGTGGGGCTAGATGGTCTCAGGGTCTCCTTCACATTTAGAAGCTAATCACAAACCCACACATACAGGAATTCATTTGGAAAAGAAGACAGCATTTTCAAGGGAGCAGCGCTAAATATCCAAACGCCCTGGAATCTCCTCTTTGGAGCCTGGTTCCCCGAGTCCTTGAATGGGGCGGATCGGCTGCGATGGTTCCCCTCCTTCCCCTCCGGATTCCCCCTCCAAAGGACCTCAGATGAAGGGATCCACGGTGACCCTCGGAGGCCTCTGGTTGCCCACAGGCAGAGGAAGGCAGAGGCTGATGGCTCTGCCCACCTGGGAACAGGGCTGTTTCCCCACCACGGTCCCTTTCCTCCATCACATCCCACAGGAAGGGACACCCGGCCACCTCACAGCCCAAGAATGCCCAATTCTGGTACCCCACCTTAATTTGACCCCCTCCCCCCAAGTTTTACACCCCCAAACAATAAGAGCCGTGGTGGGACTAGAACCCAGAGCCTCCTGGGGATTGGTCCACCGTCCCCCCAGGAATGCATGGAGCCTGTGGGAGGATTAGAATGCAGAACCTCCCGGACGGTGGATGAAACTCCCCCACCTGCTTTCAGGCCTAAGGTGGGACTCGAACTCCTGGTCCTCTGCTGATCGGCTCAGAGCCACCCAGTTGGCTTCGATGTGGGATTCAAGCCCCCCCCCCGTTGGTTCCTTCCCCCCCGCCAGGCACCCCCGGCCCCTCCCCATCCGAGAGACTGGGGGGGCAGAGAAGGCCGGGGGTCCTTTCAGAGCATTTGGGGGGGGGAGTTGGGAGCTCTTGGCAGGGAAGCAGGTGGGGGGGGGGGGGTGACACTTGACCCCCCTCCCCCCAAGAGAGGGTGGACTCTCCCCCCCTGCTCTCTTTTCCTTTCCTTCTCCTTCCCGTCTTCCCTTCTTCTTCCTTTTCCTTTCCTTTCCTCCTATTTATTTCCTTTCCTTTCGTTCCAATCCTGCCTTCAAAAGAAAAGCTCCTCAGGGGAGTCCGAGTTCCCACGGAAAGACATTGTTCCCACGGGTTGATTGTTCTCCCTGTCAGAAAGTTTCTCCTCCTTTCCAGGTTGAATCTCCCCCTTGTTCAGTTCCCATCCATTGTTCTTCCTTGTCTGGCCTTTGGGGGCTTTGGAGAATAGCTTGACCCCCTTCCTCCTCCTCCTCTCTGGGGCAGCCCCTCCAATATTGGAAGGCTGCTCTCCTGCCTCCCCTGGTCCTTCTCTTCCCTAGACTAGCCAGGCCCGGGTCCTGCAGGCCCTACAACCGTTCATCGTAGGTTGAACCTCCGGCCCCCTCATCCTCCTGGTTGCTCTTCTCTGCCCTCTTTCTAGAGCCTCAACAACACCTTTTTTATAGTGTGGCGACCCAACCTGGATGCAGGACTCTAGGTGTGCTCCTACTAAGGCTTTGCGGAGTGGTATTAGTAGCCCTGGCCCATTGGGCCTCCCTCTGCCCCCCTCCCTTCCTGACCCCCCCTCCCAGTTTCTTCCCCCCAACCAGCCCTCTGGGGACCCAGGAGAGGATTTGGGGGGAGGCCTCCCCCCCCCCAGCTCTGGCTTTGGCGCTCAGGGGCTCAGCCGGCCCGAGGAGGGGCAGGAGGGCCAGGGGGAAACTCCGGGGTTTAAGAAACCAGGAGGGACTCTTTTATTCAAGGGGCCAAAAGAAGAGAGAAGGTTTCACCCACAGAAGGCGGTGAGAAAAGGATGAGAAATAAACCACCCCAACACCATTCTTGCCGCAGCCGAAGGGCTCCACCCTGGCGATCAGTGGGGGACGGAGGCCGCAGCCAGGTGGGCCTGCCCCCCACGCGTGAAGGGGCCTCCTGACGGGCGCTGGGATACCAGGAGTGCCAGGCGACCCTCCCTCAGCCGGCCTCTTCCCTGCCCCCGGGGCCAGATTGGCCTCCGCGTCTCTCAAGCAGCCACCATCCCTGATGCCGAGGCCATTTAAGATGGAGGCACCTCCGGCCTCCTCCCAAACCTTTCCCCTCGGAGTTTCCTGGGAGGAGGAAGTTCACCCCTTCACGGTTAGCAGGCCAGCTCCCCCGGCTGCCGCCTCTCCCGCCCTCTCAACCCAAACCCCTCCGTGTCCCCCTTGGCCAGGGGAGGTTTCCCGCCTCCCGTGGGGAAGATCTTCTCTGCCCCGGGGGACATTTTCTCCTTCTGCGGGCCCTGATCCGGCTTTGGCTCCGAGTGGATCTCTATATGGCGATCCAGAGATCCCGTCTCTGCGTCTCCCCTTCAGGGCGTCTCCCTCCGGGAAGCCAGGGGAGCCTCTCCTTCCCAGTCCTCGCATTGCGACGGTTTCTCCCTCCTGCAGCCTCTTTCCTGGGAGAGGAGAGAGAGAGGAGGGCTCCTCCTGGAGACCTTCCCACTCACCCTGCAGGGATCACCTGGTTGCCTCCCGAGGGGATCCTCTGGTGGGAAGGGAGGGATCTCCTCTTCCCTCCCATCGAGGGCTGAAATGGCTCCTCCTCCGGGCGCTCTGGCCGCTTTCCCTCCGGCCTTTGGGGTCCCCGTTGAGATGGAGGGGCCTCTCCTCCCGGCTGACGTCCAGTTCCTGGCAGGGTTTGGCTCTGAGTAATTCCCACCCACTCCTGGACACCAATAGAGAAACTCCCATGGAAAGACAAGGGGGAGAGACCCGTCCGCCTCCTTTGGGGGTCTCTCTGACCCTCCCCCCGATTTCTTCCCCTCTGCTGGGACTCGGGGGACCCTGAGCGGGTTTCCCTCCTGCCTCCGTCCAGACCGTTCCAGGCATCCTGGCTGGGCCTGTCGGTCAGCAGAGGAGCCGCTTTCTCTCTGGCCCCAAGTGGGCCCCCCTCCCGTCAGACTCGGGGAAGGAGGGAGGGGCAGGAAAGACGGGGCTCAGGGGGAAAAGTCTGCAGAGGGGAGAGAAGGGAGGCCTGGAGGGGCCTTTCCTGCCCCCCAGAAGCCCCTCTTGATCCTGGGAAGCTCCCTCCTCCCTGAGCTGGGGCCCCGTCCAGGTTCCTGCCCCTCCACCAGGGGAGACTTTGCTCCTGGGAGCCCCCCACTTGGCTCCTCTCTCTTGGGGGGACAATGGCGGCCCAGGAGGAGAGACCAGGGTCCTTGTCCAGGCGCCGGGGGAGTCGCAGCGCTTTGGGTGGGGGCAAAACCTCCGGTTGAACCCGGCAGGAGCGAATGGGGGCCTGTCTGGTTTGGGACTGAATCCCCTTGGAGGATGGATGGGGGGGCACTGGCCCAGACCCCTCCACACCCAGGGCCTGATCTGGGGGTCCTTCCGGGCCCACAACTCCTGCCGGAGGAGCAGGGGGCAGCCGTGGTTGGGGGCTGTCCCCTTTCCTGGGCCACGTGGCTCCCTTCACGGCCCCTCATGCCCTGCTCACCTCCAGGACGGACTTCCACAGCGCTCTCTCCGTGGGGCGGCCCTTGGAGAGCGTCTGGGGACTCCAGCTGAGGCAGCTGCCAGGACAGCCGAGTCTCTGTTCAGATGGCAGGTGGGCCTCCACTCACGATGCTTCATTTAGTGGCCGATCAAAGTCACAATGGCCCTGAAAAAGGGACTTTTGGCCATCCCACACACTTACAATTACTGCAGCAACCCCATGGTCACATGATTTGGCAGCTGCCTCCTATTTATGACGTTCGTAGTGTCCCGGACTAAAGGGGTGGCCTTTGAGGACCTTCTGGCAAGCAAAGTCAGTGGGGAAGCCAGATTCATTTCAGAACCATATTGCTAACTTTAACAACTGCTGGAAGAAAGGTCGTAAAATGGGGCAAAACTCACTTAATGACTATCTATTATTTGGCAAGAGAAATTCTGGGCTCCATTGTGGTCGCAAGTCAAGGACCCTCTAGAGGCTCATTCAGAGGCCTCCTTCCCAATCGGGGCAGCCGCATTGAGCCCAGAGACCCACAATGGCGCCCAAAGGCCCAGAGTGCGACTGGGACAGGAGGGGAGGAAGGGAGGCAGGTGGGGCCTCCTGGGACTTTGCCCCCTTCCTCACCTGGGCTGGGTCCCCACTTGGATCCCCCAGGGAGACACACACACACGGAGTGTGGCTGTTGGGGGGGCTGTGCAGGGTCCCTCTTGCCTGGGGGATCCCCTCCATGCCAGCCTCCTCCTGGCCTGGGAGCCGGGGGGGGCAGAAGGGCCGGATCCTCTGGGGCCCTTTGGCCAGCCCTGAGCCCTGAGCCAGGAGAAGGGAAGGGAGGCCTTTGCTCCATCCGGTCTTGGCCCCAAGAGAGGCGGGCAGGGAGGCCTGGGACAGGCGGGGGGCCTGAGCAGCTCTGCTCCCCAGGAAGGAGCCTCCTTCCTCTGCCAGACAAAGAAACCCATTTTGATCCGGATGGATAAAGTAATTTAAGTATCTTTTAAGTCTTTCTGCCAATATTGAAGCATTATAATCCAAATTTAGCAGGTCTATAGGTCTATAGTTCTTGATTTGCTGTGGGTCGGCATCTCCCTTCGGCACAAGTCTAATATATGTTTCTGTCCATGATTTGGGTATAGCTCTTCTTTAACATAACTTCATTCATCACTTCTAATAATGGAAGATTCAATAATTCTTGTAGTGTTTTTTTAAATTCTGCTGGGAGTCCGTCTGGTCCTGGCATCTTTCCATTATTTTGTCTTTTCAATGCTTCAGTCAACTCCATCATTGTTATCTTCCCATCTAACATAGTTTCAATATCTTTGGGTATCTGGGGTAAATTTGCTTCTTGTAAGTATTGCTTAACACTTACCTCTTCTACCTTCTCTCGTTCATACAATTTCCCATAGTAGTCTTGTATAATTTTTTCTTCTCTTTATTACCGTTGTTCATCTATTAGCTCCATTATTTTTCTTGATTGTCTCTCTTTTCTCAATTTATATGCTAACCACCTGCCTGGTTTATTTGCATCTTCAAAGTAATTCTGTTTAGCACTTCTAATTTTTTGAGCTAATTCTTCTTTTTCCATTCATCCCATTTTATGTTTAATTGTGTCCATTTTTATTTTAATGTCTCTTTTTTGTGGAAGCTTCTGTAACTCTTTTTCAAGTCTCTTGTAGTCATCCTCCAATGTTTTGAAAGTCTTTCTCTGTTTTATATTTCTTTTCCTTGTGTAGTCTATTATTAAGCCTCTGGCATAGGCCTTCATTGTATCCCAAAGATTCTGTAATTTTTATTTTTATAAAAAAAAGGTTAGTTCTTTTTCCATTTTCTGCACAAAGTCTTTTTCCTTTAATATCGTATTGTTTAAAGTCCATCTAGATCTTCTCTTTTGTCCTTTCCATGTGACTATTATTGGGTTGTGGCCTGCCCAAGTACTTGCTTCTACCTTAATTTCCTGTATATTGGGAATCAATTCCGTTGACATCCATAACATATCTATTCTAGACCACGATGCATGTCTATTTGAGTAAAATGTGTATTGTTTATTTTTAGCATTTCTGTCCTTCCATGCATCTTTTAGATTTATTTCTTCTGCCATTTGAAAAAAAAGTTTATGGGAGTGTCTTTCTACTTCTCTTTATTGTTTTCTGCTTTTATAGTCCATTTTCCCCTCAATTATTCCATTGAAATCTCCCATCATACATGTATTAGTATAGTATATAGTCCAATTCGATTATTTTCATATGTAATTTCCTATAAAATTCTTCTTGGTTATCATTTGGAGCATAGATTGCTATCAAAAGTATTTTTAAGTCATTGTCTATTATTTCTACCATCAGTATTCTTCCATCATCATCTGTATAAATCTGTTCCGCAGGAATTGTATCTTTAATATATAGAACCACTCCTCTTTTCTTACATCGTGTCAACGCAGTAAATATTTTCCCTAATTTTGGTCGTGCCAATATTTGTTCATGCTGCTTTTTAATATGTTCTTCTTGTAGGCAGATTATGTCAAGTTTTAATTTCTCTAATTTGTGAAATATTTTCCTTCTTTTAATAGCTAAATTAAGATCATTTATATTAATTGTAATCAATTTTTTCTCTTCCATTTTTATACTTTATAGGAGGGATTTATGGCTCTAGTAGATCTTGGTTCTCGTTGCTCTCTAGGTTCACCGCCTACTGCACCACCTTCTTTTTCAGTTCCAACCAGACATTCCTCTTGAAATTCAATTAGTGACTCTTCTTATGTCCTCCTCTTTCCCTCCAAAATATTCTGTGTGGAAAAGCTCAATTCTGTGTCTTTGCTCCTGCCATATAAACATGAGGCCTTCTGGTATCAGCCATCTGTAGTTAACGCCTTTCCTGAGTAACATTTTAATCAAAAAATGATATTCTCTTCTTATTTCTCTCACTCTTCTTGGTACCTGTTTCAGAACCACAATTTATTTATCTTTATATTTTGGTGTTTTTTCTCTTGCCCTTTTCTTCTTCTACATTCTGGAATCTAAGATAAAACTCTGACCTGTCCATTTCCCATCCCAATGAGCTCTTATCCTTTTCAACCACATTCAATCAAGTATCAATATCTCCAATTTTCTTTTTTCTTTTTTTTAAACAAACTTTATTCAGTTTTTCACATTAAAAACAAAAATCTCTTTTTAGTGGACAACATATTTCCGGGTCATCACCTTTACATACAAATATGACAGCAATTATACATTGATATATGCATACTTAATTCTATTATTACCTTTTCCATTCCAAATTTTCAGTAAGGAGAGAAAACATTAATTCTAGCCTCTTTCATTAATCTCAATCAAAACATCTTTTTATATCATTTCATTTATTTCAAATATAATCCTTTGGATATTTATTTTTGAAAATAAAGATAAACAATTTGTGTTTGCCTAATAATAATAATAATAAAGTTTAATTCTAAATTCTTTCATTAATCTCAATCTAAACATCTTTTTATTTCATTTCAATTATTTCAAATATAATCCTTTAATATTTATTTTAAAAATTAAAAATAAATATATATTTACCTAATAATAGTAATAATGAAGTTACCAAAGTCTCTCCTTGCTTTTAATAGTCTATATTAAACTTATTAATTTAGCTGGTTCTTTAGTCTGTCATATTCCCTTTCCATTACACATTTTTTTAATGAATTCTAAATTAATACAAATTTTAACACACACACACACACACACACACACACACAAATAAGAACAAGTATAGGTTTCCCCTCTTTTACTATTTTGAGTGTGACATCTTAATGATTAGAATATACCTTTATTCCCTCATCTTAATTCCCAATAAACCATTAATCATTACATCTTTTCAATTGGATTCCACAGCATATTCCCCCCCGCCTTTAATAAGAGTTATCAGTTTCTATATTACCCTATTTTCTAAATATTTTTAATTGCAGAAATATTCTTATTACCCCTTGTCACCCTGCAGAATCCCCTTTTTAATTCATCAACCATTATCTCTGAAAAAACAATTTCTTTTCAGCATTTTACTAGTTCTGTGTTTCTTTCGTTTCACATGCCTGTTTCTTAAGGCTTCTCCTCCCCCTCTTTTCCCCATATCTTTTCTCATTCCAGTTATATCCCTCTCTTTCTTAATATCTTCCTTTCCCCTTTTCTGCTGAGTCTTCCTGCCTTTCCTGACTTCACAGGTATTCCTTCTTTTAATTGTAAAGAAACAATTTCCTTTCAACATTTTACTATTTCTGTATTTATTTATTTCATATGCCTGTTTCTTGTTGCTTCTCCCCCCTCTTTTCCCCATATCTTTTCTCATTCCAGTTTATATCCCTCTCTTTCTTAATATCTTCCTTTCCCCTTTTCTGCTGAGTCTTCCTGCCTTTCCTGACTTCACAGGTATTCCCTCTTTTAATTGCCTTCTTAAATCTCAACTTTTAAACCTTCCTTCTTTCCCCACTTCTTTGTAGCGTTCTTTGTGTTAATTGTCTATTTAAAATGTCTTCTCCTTGAGTTTATTCCTCCTCCTCTGAAAATCTTTCTTCTTGTTCTTCAATCGCCATTTCCATTTTTTCTAGCACAGAGCAAAGTGATTCGCCTCTTTCCTGTAGTAATTCTCTCATATTTTTAAGTTCCATTTTTAATTCCCGAAGAGATATCATCATTCTTATATTTTATGACCATTAAAGTCCACAAAAAGAAGCCACTTTTATTTTCCTTCTTTCTTCTTTCAGTTTTTTAAGGTTCTCAGTTATTCCAGTCCAGGGTTTATACCAAAAACGTCAATCAGTCCCACAAACAGTCTTTCCTTGCTTTTTCCTTTATTCTGGTTCTGCTTTCACTTTCTAAAGTTCTTACTTTGTTTCAATATTTCTGTAATGTTATATCCACACCAGTTCATTCAAAAACAAGATGCTTTCCCTTTTATTTAAACCAATTTTTATCAAAAGGTGACACTCTCCATTATACAAAGTCTTCACCTTTTCCCCCTATTTTTTTATTTAAGGTTTTTCGAACCTCAATATTCCAGCACAGGCCAGTCTCCAATTTGTAAACTTTGTTATTATTATTCTTTAACAATCTTAAGTCCAGCTTTAGTTTTATACTTGTGAATTCCCAAAATATTTTAGTCCAATTTTAAATCTTTAATTCCAGCTTCTTCCTTTCCCGGTTCAAAGCCCCATTTAGCTGTCAGAAATATTTTCTTTTTTTTTCTCTGTCCCTTTGTAATTTCGCCACTCACTTTTCTTTTCTTAAAAATTCTATGTTATCTTAGTCCTGGGGTACTTTTGTTCAGTTAAATTGCTCAGTTGTCCCAGTTCAGATGTTATCCACCTCTTTCTTCCCTCCTGCACAAATCTTAGTCCAGCTGAATCGTCCTCTTCGGGGTGGCCATATTAGACCACCGCTGCAGTTGTCTTCAGGAGGAAAAAACCAAGCCCCGGGGGGGGGGGAGATGCGGCTCCCCACAATCAGGCTTGCTGCTTCCTCTTACTCCGCTGCCCCTCCAAGGCAGTTTCAGCCCCTAATCAAAATGATTGGGGCTCTCCAACGAAAGAGCACGGGCGATAGCTGCAGAGAGTTGCGATCTACCGCCTGTCGGTGAGGAGGCTCCGCCTTCTTCCAATATCTCCAATTTTCTTATCTCTTTGTATATCCTGTTCTTCAATTTTCTGGAATCTGTCCTCATATTTAATCATCATCTGGTGAATATTCTCAACTTTTTCATCTGTCCTTTCAGTTCTTTGTTCAATATTTTCAATTCTCTTTTCAATGTTCTCTGTTCTTACTTGTATCTTTTGAATTCCTTGAATAATCATCTGTAATGTCACTTCCTTATCTTTTTCCTATTGCAACATCATTTGTATTGATCATTGTCCTCCAGATGGTGAAGAAGAGGATGTTGGTATCAAAGAAGCAGTAGTTGTTGTCTTTCTGCTCATCTTCCAAAAAAAAAAAAAAAGGCAGCAAAAAAGAAAAAAAAGAAAAGGGAAAAAAATCTTCAGGTTCTTTTGTACCTTAATCCAATCACTTCCACCTATTTAAAAATAGAACTGAAAAAGAAAAAGGAACCAGAAAGGGAACATTAAAAAAAAGATTGAAAGGAAAAAAAACTTCTTTCAAGATATAAAAAAGAAAAAAGAAAAGAGCTATAAAAAAAGAGAAAAAAATTCAAATTCCTTGCCAGTAGGCCACAGTCCAACTAAAAAATGTCTGGATGGGGGGGGGGGGACAAAAAGGAAAAAAGAAGGCCAGCTGAAAGCAAACTGCCACCATATGATGTCCAAAGCTCTTTCATCAAGTTTCAAACCAGATTTGTAGTTCTCTTTTCAGGGTCACCACAATCTTCTTTCTTTCACTTAAAAGTCTTCAGACTCCAGCCATTAATAGTTCGAAAGAAGAGCACCTGTGTAAACAATGTCCATGCTCATCCAGCTATCTTCTCAATACACAGGCTCAGAGACCTTGACTACAAGAAAGAGAAAACAATGCATCCAAGCCTCTGGGTGGCAGCGTTACTTATTTCCCTCTACTTTCACTCCCCCCCTCCAATCCAGCACCAAAAAAAGAGAAAAAAAGGCTAATAAAAAGTATTAAAACGTTGAGGAATTAAGTAAAAAGAATAATCTTAAACAAAAGAGACCTTTTTTAAAAAAGGAAAACCAGTCCAGTTTAAAAGGGGGAGTCTATTACATAAATTCCAACCATAAAAAGGAGGGGGGAAAATCACTCAGTTTAATATCGGCTCAATCTCGCCGCTTAATCACTTCTATCTTCATTTTTAATTGCAGTTTTAAAGTCTTTAGGTTGTTCTCTTAAAAAAAGTATTAGTATACAATTTGTCTCACCAGACCAACACACTGTCTCCACTTTCTTCCATTCTGGAGCTGAACCAGCTTCAGCAGCTTGATGGCTGCCTCTCCGCTGGTGGCAAAAAGGGCTTCTCCTGAATTGACCAGGGACTTTGCGATGTCCCTGGGATCAACAGGATGTGCCCTTTTCAATCACCATCTCTATGGGACAGTTTAGGACCTTATGGACGGTCCAGCAGCAAAGATATGGACGACGATCTGGAAGCATCAAGATCACCTGTTCTATCGCCACGACGCCAGCCCTACCCTCTCCGAAGAAAAGAACTTTTAAAAGTGGAAAGTGATATAGAGCGCCACCAAATGGTTAAAGACATTTTTCCTTCATGATTTTATGGAAAATCACTGGTCTTATAATTGCTATGAGATAAAAGAATAATAAAAGAACAAGAATGCCGGAAACTTAAAAAAGGGGGGGAAGAAATTGTAGTAATAGGATAAACGAATGCAATATCTGGGACTGTTGGATGTTGATTGTGATAAAGAGACAGAAGGATTAATAAGGTCAATAGAGACAAAAGGAGACCTTTGGCAAGGATCGCAACAAAAGACTTTGAATTTTAATAACTCAACTGATTAAGCAAAATGGAAGAAATAAGCAAAGACTTTAAGTCAGAATTGCAAACTGTAAGTGGAATGCTGAAAGAAAGAAGGGAATTATTGGACATACTGGCAAAAAAATAATGGCGATGCATTATAGAAGAACAAAGAAATCTCAGAGAGGAGGAGGTAAAGTTAGAAGAAAGTGACTCAAATGAACATGGAGAACAAGAGATATCGCCAAAAGACATTAAAGGAACTAAAACTATGACATTGATGACAGAGTTAATAAATAAAAGAGAAAACGCTCCCAGGATTAAGCAAAAGAAGAAGAAATTCTACAAGAAGAAACTTCAAAAAAGAGAACAGGACAGGGCGGGGGAGAAGATGGGTGACTGGCAGATGGAAATTAAAAGGAAAGATTGGGAGAACTTAGAAAAGAAAACTAGCTAAAACCAAGAGAAATGACAAGGCTGAGAGATTTAGAAATAAGGGTTAGATAGGATATAAAAGGGGGATGCCGGGTTCTGGTTTGTCAGGCTTCGGAGGCAGCAGGAATTCGCCTTTGTGCACGATCCCTGCTGCGCTCGCTGCCGGAGTGCCTTTGATCCAATTGGATTGGGAGGCTATAGTTATCCTGTAGGGATAACTGAAGAGGGGAGATCCGGGCAGGGGTCTGGGGATATCGCACCCCCCCTTCCCCAGCCGGCTTAACTCCCTTTTCCAAAGGTGGTGGAGCGGCGGTCAGCAATGGCCGCCACAAAGAACCTCTCAGCCGGACAAGTTTTGTGCAGGAGGAAGTGAAGAAAGTGAAAGCTTTTGGCTGAACCGGGATGACAATCCACATCTGAATACCCTGGAACTTTGGCCCCTTATGTGATATATTGTTTCCCAGAAGATCGTAAAGCTGCGGTTGAAAGTGAATGGGAAAGCTTTTTTTTTCCTCCTCACTCTCCTTCCCTAGGGAGACAGCAGATGGAAATCGGAAATACCCGCTTTGGCAGCAGAAGGTACTAACTTTGAAAATTAAAGCCAAGGGGATATTAGATTTCTAAACACTGACATTTAAAAATTAAAATCTTTTTGCTTTAAGTGGGAAGGAAGAGAGGTAAATGATTTATACCAAGGTTTGTTGAAGGAGATTGCTTGGAGTTTTATAAGATCAGAGATTAAATTGCAATAAAACTTCCAAAAAATACTTTGGAATTGTGTAATTGAATTCTACCCCATTTGACAAGGAAGGAAAGGAAAAAGTGAAGGGAAGTTATAAAGGCTAAAAACAAGATGCTAATAAACAGTTTTTTTTTTCAGAGATAAAGGGTAAAACATAATCTAAAAAGAGATTCTGCAAAAGTACATAAGATTGTATTGTAGTATTTGTATTTGAAATAGAGTTAGAAAATTGGAATAACATATGTGTTAATAGAATATTGTAGGGAATGTGTAAAATGTCTAAGATTTAATTAATAGAGTTTAATTAATTAATTTGTTATGGAACATTATTTTTAATATACTATAAGCTCATTATGTTTTATATTTTAAAAT
>NW_028263169.1:0-75078 GCF_049901735.1 Notechis scutatus
AGGAAAAAACCTCTCCATATTTGGGGAAAATGTTTCATATTTAACATTGTGTACAGCTGCTCAAGTTTTGCTCGAGTAAATGTTTAGACCTCTTCCCTTTGTGGATCCTAATCCCTGGCTATAACAATGGCCATGGTGAAAAGCAGCTCATGAATTCCATAGAAAAGATATGATTGAATTGATTACCCACCCACCACTACCCTGCTTACTTTTCCAGATAGAGAAACACAAAGACAAACCTGTGGGACTTTGTAGGTGCCTACTAATGTTGACATCTGAATGGAGGTGTCATCAAGAGATCCATCAAGAACAGCCATCAGGTTGTCCTTCTTGCCACAGCTGTAGTTGGTAACATTGGCTTCTCCAGTTGAGAGTATGTTTAGCAAGGCATCTGAAGTGCCAAAGGTGTTCATATAGTTGTCCTGGATGTTGTAGCCAAGTGTGAGATTGTACAGTAGCTGAGAATTCTTGTTGACTTGTTGAATGGCAAAAATAAACTGTAGGATTCTTCCTGAATCAGTAAATGGACTACTGTAAAAAAGGTTCATGATAACATCATCTCTAACAGCAACAACAAAATATATTTTCATTTGTTCCTCTTTCTCTCCACAAGCCCTTTCAGTCTTAAGCCAAAAGTGTCCAACACAAGAATCAAATTGTAATCACCATCACCGTTTAATTTTTATGAGTGTTGAGAAGGTGGTATGTGGGAATTATTACTCCTTGTTCCTTGTGTACGTGCAAGGACAATGGGCCTTCTGGTAGTTGACTGTAACACGAAGCAAGGAACAAGGTCAGAATGTTGCCATTTCTTACCCAGAATTGTAGCAAACTCAAACTTTGCAGCTTTGTATGCTTATGTGAATGAGCAGTGCATTTTGTGTGATGTAATGCATTTGTGAGAAGACACTAACAAAATTGTTACAAGGATTGCTTCTAATAAAAGGGGGTATCAGAGTCTGCTTTGTGCTCTCATCCCGATCTTGCTTCATGGCATCGTCTCAGTGTTTTCATTCATGAGAGGCCACCAGTGTTTTCATTCATGAGAGGCCACCAGTGTTTTCATTCATGAGAGACCACCACAAATGGTGACCCCGACGTGATCATCTGCGAGGTGGTACGTCTTTGGACCATCCATACTCATCGGCTGGCATAGCCTTGGTATACCTCATCCCTGATTCGGTCGCAGGTGATTGCCGTGGATCCCTCGTGAGTATGGGTGGAGGATTCTCTCAACATCAGAAATTGCACATTGAGGAAGTAAGAGAATTAACCAAACGAAATTTTTTTACCTTTAAAAGGGGGCTTCCTTCATGCCCCCTCACAAAAACCTCTATTGAGGAACTCCTAGAATACATTTGGCAACACTGCCCTTCTTATCCAGCTAAAGGCAGTATCAAAACTACAGTATGGAAGGAGATTGGAAAGTACCTTCACGAAAGTCCTAGAGCCCCTTCATCTATATTAATTGCTTGGAGGGTGGTTTTGAGGCTATCTCCTTTCTAGAGCAACCCCTACTTGCCCCCTTTCTGCACCCCCTCCCTATGTGAATCCTGCTGTACAACTCTTGCCCCCTGCTGTGATGCCTGTGTCTTTTAAACCGACTGCCCCCGGAGGCAAATGAGATGAGTAAATCTCTCCCCACAGCTCCTAAAAATCCATCAGGAGATGTCAAGGTGGGAAATCCTAAAATAAATACACCCCATGCTGGGAGAGTTCAAGCAGCTATGCAAGCAGCTTTTCAAACAGGACAGCTGGAGGGGGGGAGATTGACTCCATGCAATTGTTTTCCGTTCAGAGGCAAATTGATAATGCAGTAAATTTACAGGCTGTCTGGAATCCACTGCCTTTATCTCTTTTAAAGAAATCTGTGAGGAATTTGTCATTCAAAGTTTGCTTCACAGTCTGGGGCAAGCTCAAAAGATGATTCCACAAAATTGGAAAGAATTAATGAGAATGATTTTGAACGGGACACAATACATGGTATTTGATGCAGAATATCAAAGAGAAGCAATTAACAGAGGAAATAATTTAGAGGGTTTGTATATACCTGATCAAATCTATGGGGCAGGGCAGTTTGCAACTGTGGAGCGGCAGGCAATAAATTTGCAGCCTTTGCTCGCTCGGGTGGAGGCAACCTTGGGATTTGATTAAAGCTTGTGCTGTAGTAAGTTTGCAATTTTATAACATGGAGACCTTGGCTGTAGCTTTGCAAAAGGGTCTTAAACCTACTGGGAATTGTTTCAATCGTGGGAAGCCTGGCGATTTCAAAGTCCAATGCTGGGCCCCAGAGGGAAGTGCTGCTCTTTTTCGGAAGAGTTGGCCTTGCCTCGATCCTCAGTTTCTATGAAAGGTTTTTTGTGATTCCAGGGATTATTGATCAGGATTATACAAATATTATAAAAATTCAATTTTATTCAGATGTACCTACTAATCTTGCAGCTAGAATGACTCACCCTCATGCCCTCCTCAAAGGAATCTCTGTGGTTCCTGATCTGCTTTATCCTTCCTCAAAACTCTCAGCCATCAACCTTTCTTTTTTTTAACAAGTTTTATTAATTTTTAAAGACATACAAAACATAAATACACAGAAACACAAAACATAAAAGCATAAAAATCTCTTTTCTGAAAGTTGCTGTCAGACTGTGCTCCCTCTAAATCCCAAGAAAGAAATACTCAGACTCCATGGTGTAGAGCAGGATTATTCTTTTACTGGAAGATAGAGTGGAAACAACAGAGCCAATTCGAAACTAAGAAATTGGCGGGTAGAACACATATACAAAGGAATAGAATTGCTCCCACCCCCAAAGTTCAAATGATTCTTCCAATTAAAACTTTTGAATATGATCATGTGGTCATCTCCAGGTGGTGATGAGGCTATTGTCAGTTGACCTTGACATATTTTGATAAAAGTTCGCAGTTGCGCAAAAAGGGACAGAGGCTAGCGAAGAAATGGAAAGTTAAAGAAAAGAATCCCCCTCCCCTTGCTAGCCCAGCAAAGGAATGCAAAACACCTCCTGCCTTCTTCCCCTCCAAGATTCCCCCTCCCACCGTTTCATGACAGCTGAAAGAAGTAAATTAGCATAGCAACAGATATGCAATAGTTAGAAGACAGAATATACTAATAGGAAGATATCTTGAGGCTGACAGTTGCTTAGTCCCAGGTCAAAACTCTTGGTACAGACACAAATTCAAATTCATATTCATTTTACATACCATTCCATATCTTATTGGCATTTTCTAATTTTCTACATAACTTCTCCTCTCTTTTGAATTTTCTCAATTTTGTTTTGTTTGTCTCCTCTCAATTCGAATCATGGTGTTTGTCATTCTTTGTTTGTTCTATTTCCAGCTATCCATTTATCTTTCTTCTTTGAAGAAAAACTTCTCCTGTGCACTAAATGGAGTATGATGCCTTTATATTGATATTCATTTATATCTTACTTTTCAGTTAAATCACATGCTTTTATGGGAGCACCTATTTTCCATGGTTGTCCCCCCCGCCCACATCACATATTATAGATCATTATTTCATTGCAGTGTTCCCCCTTCTCCTACTTCAGGTCTCTCATTTCACAGGGAGTTTCGCTGGGATAACAGTCTAATCATTGATGTTGACAATCATTTATGTCTTAAACATTTTACCCCTTTCGGTTAGATATCATGCCTTTGTGGGAACACTTATGCTTTCCAAAATTGTTTCCCCCCCCCACATCCCATGTCTTAAATCATTGTTTCATTACAGTACTCCCCTTTTCTTGGCAGGGGTTTCACTAGGTTATACTGAGTGTTTTGTCACATTTTGAATTGCATGTTGTTTCCAGTTTTCTATGGTTATTTCTGGATGCAGGTGTAGAAGTGTGGTCTTGTGTGCCTTTCTGGAATCCCTTTTTCAGTGGAATTTGTCCATTATCTCTGGAGAACTTTTGCTTCTTTGCATCTTGCTCCCCACCATTAAGGCTTCTCATCTCTTCCTTTCTCCCTTGCTTCTTCTTCTCCTTCTCCTCTTTCTGCTTTCCCCCTTTCACCTTATTCTTCTCTTTTTGGGTTGTTTTTCCAGGCCTTGAAGTCTTCTTCTCCTTTTTCTCTTTCTTTTTTCCTTCCCCAACCAAAGCCACTTGTTCATCAAAGATGTCTTCTTCTTTGTCCCAGTCGTTCTGTTGCTCATTCAGCTTTACATGAGTACAGGCCGCCATTTCTAAAAATTGGAAGGGAGTGCCAAGGACATCTTTTCCTTCTTGCTTTTCTTTTTCATATTTTTGATATACAAGTTTCAGTCCATCCACACGTGATGGCATTGTGTAGACATCCCTCGTACAATTACAACAATATTTAGGGGCTATTAATTGAACCCGTCCCTATTTTGGCATCACTACACACATGTTCAACCCCTGTTTGATGCATTAAAGGGAGGAACCACTCCAGGGGATAAAATTACCCTTACAGATCATCAATTAAAAATCACCCAGGACATTCAGCACATTATGCAGAAAAGGTGGGTCGACCAATGTCACAACAATGCTCCTATTTCCTTAATCTTGCTTAATACCCCCTCCTTACCTACTGCTGTATTAACCCAAAAGTCTCAGAATACTAACAACCTCCTTATCTTAGAATGGATACATCTTCCTCACACCCCTAAAAAATCTCTTAGTACAAAAGCTTCTTTATACACCGTGCTGATTAGTAAGAGTCGCCAATGCAGCAAATCCCTGGCTGGCATAGAGCCAAGTGTACTGTATGTCCCCATGTCCCTGTCAGATTGGGATACCCTGCTGATCAACTCTGAATCTCTCCAGTCAGTGCTGGGGGACTGGCCAGTGAAAATCTCATGCCACCCCCACCCACCCCCGATGGGAGGCTAACTCTGTTAAAAACTGTTCCCTTTGAATTGGCTACAAAAGAAGCACCCGGCCCTATCTCTTCGGCAATTACTGTCTACGCCGACGGAGGAAAAAAACATGGGGCATGTGTTTGGAAAATAGATAGCGATTGGAAAACAAAAATAACCTCTCCTCAAAAGTCTGCGCAACGCTCTGAATTGGCTGCTGCTATCATTGCGTTCGCTGAATTCAAACACCAACCTTTTAACTTAATTTTAGATAGCTTGTATGTTGTTTACTTAATCAAGAACATTGCCTATGCTTATCTCTCCCCGCTGTTACAGCCCGACTTATTACAACAATTTCTTGCCTTACAAACCCTGCTTGTTAATCGCTCTCATCTCTACTATGTTGCTCATATCCGCAGTCATCAGCCATTTCCTGGCCCTTTGCAAGAGGGCAATGATATGGCTGATGCGGCAGCCGCAGCTGCAACCACAGACAGCGCCATCTCTTGCATGATTCTTTCACAACAAACACCCTGGGACAGTCATAGCTATTTTCATCAAAACAAAAAGCCTTGGCCAGACAGTTTAAATTCAAATTTAAGACTGTCACAGGGTTGCCAAGACTCCAGAATGCATTAAATGTTTGTTTATTTACTCTTAACTTCCTCAATGAGTCCGGATCCCCCCATGCACGGTGGCATCACGTCATTTCGCTTCTTCGCCTCATCCTGAACCCAGACCAACGGTATCCGCTTCCAGATCCTCAGTGGAAAGGTCCTGCTGAATTTATAACCTGGGGACGAGGGTACGCTGCTGTTTCCTACAACAACACCACCATCTGGGTCCCTGGACGACACGTAAGGCCTTTTTTACCCAAACCAGCCTTGCCTACATCAGCATCATGAAGCTGCCCACAGCATTCATCATTTGCTTCCTGGGTTTCCACATCATTCCTGCCGATACGACAGCCACCCCATCCTCCTGCGACGCCTGCATTAAAACTACTCGCAGCAGAACGAAGACCCAATCCACCCTGATCTATCATACTTTGAAGCCTGAATGCAACTCCACGACAGTCTCCCCTTGTTTGCATAACAACACTCAATACGCACGATGCTACACCAAACAAAGTATCCAATGCTACGAACCAAAGGCTGTGGGGCCCATCATCGCCTCGCTGTATGTCTATGCCTACAAAGGAGGATCCAGCTCTGACCTTGCCTCAATATTCTAAACCAGTCAAGCAAAAAATGGGTACATAACCCATAATGTCACTCGGGGGGGTACTAACACTTCTGTGTGTTTTGATGCTTGCTTTGCCATCAACAAAGGCCAAGGTCCTAACGACGCTGCAGGAGTCACCTGCGGCTCACACAGCTGGCAAAGATCTTATCTACAGGAAAAGAAATATCTCTTCCAAAAGGTGTCCGGGACTAACGTGGGGGCCACCACTGTTTACAACTATTGGTATATCCCCATATATATGCTCAATAGAATTATAAGGTTTCAAGCTGTATTAGAAATTATAACCAATGAAACTGCTCTTGCTTTGAAAACACTAGCTAAAGAAAGTGCATTGTCTAGAACATATATCATGCAAAATCGCTTAGCTTTAGATTATCTTCTTGCCAAAGAAGGAGGAGTGTGGAAAATTTAACCTTAGTAATTGTTGTATTGAAGTAGATGATAGTGGAAAAGTTATTCAACAAATTACTGATAGAATGATCAAGATTGCGCATGTACCTGTACAAACATGGAATGGTCTTGATTTTAGAGACATGTTTGGATCCTGGTTCCCAAAATTACCTGGTTTGCAAGCTATTGTAGCGCTCATTGGTATGATTGCTGCGGGATGTATTATATTGCCTTGTGTATTACCTATCTTTGTATGCACTATTTCTAACAGTTTGTCCCTTTTGGCTGAGAAAAAAGCCTCTGCGCAGGTAATGGCTCTCTGGAATCAACAAATAACCACTGCCATCCGAAGATGAGATGGGAGAGCCAACCTGTGACAATCCAGACGAGGACAAGATGTTTGTGATGGTCGAAGAAGTCATGAACGCCATGGATAACATCAGCATGCACAACACTCTTGCCTACGCGCCTGACAAAGGCTGTTATTGGGAATAAACACTCCCTGTCTTTTAAAAAAGAAAAACAGAGGAGATGTGGGAATTATTACTCCTTGTTCCTTGTGTACGTGCAAGGACAACGGGCCTTCTGGTAGTTGACTGTAACACGAAGCAAGGAACAAGGTCAGAATGTTGCCATTTCTTACCCAGAATTGTAGCAAACTCAAACTTTGCAGCTTTGAATGCTTATGTGAATGAGCAGTGCATTTTGTGTGATGTAATGCATTTGTGACAAGACACTAACAAAATTGTTACAAGGATTGCTTCTAATAAAAGGGGGTGTCAGAGTCTGCTTTGTGCTCTCATCCCAATCTTGCTTCATGGCGTCGTCTCAGTGTTTTCATTCATGAGAGGCCACCAGTGTTTTCATTCATGAGAGACCACCACAGTGGGATGGAGATTTAATATTCACAAATATATCATTATTTGTAATAATGCTCATTTTTTCATTTGTGCAGTAACCAAGATGGGGACTCAGATTGTTGGAGGCAATATGCTGATCATGTAAATCTCTTAGAGGGAGCTATAAAGCACTGTGAAGTGGTATATAAGTCTAAATGCTATTGCTATTGCTGTTATCTGCAATTCACTATGGATTTCATACTCACCATGTGTGCTAATCATACTCACCATGTGTGTACTCACCAAGACCATGTGCTAAGAATTAGCCAATGTTTCCTTAAGGAGCAGCTTTCTGATTCCTCACACACACATCCTGTCTTTGCAAATGTGGAGAAGATTCTAACTAATTTCCTGGTGCTATGGATTACAACAAGCAAAGGAAAGAAGCCGCAGTGCAATAAAGGAGATGAGGTAAACGAGCAGGAATTTTAAACAGACTAAGGAACAGGGGGAAAATCCTCTCCCTTCAATCTTTCTGACTAATTTACGCTCACTTGCTAACAAGATGGATGAAATATATCTTTTAAATAGATGGAATTCTGATTTCTACAATTCAGCAGTTCTTTGTTTTACTGAAACCTGGCTTAATGCACAAATTCATGGGGACAACACTATATACATCCCAGGATTTCAGATATTTAGATCAGACAGAATTGAGGAGACATCAGGTAAAACAAAGGGTAGAGGATTATGCATGGAGTACCACGATGACACTCATGACCACTGCATGATTCATCTTGTACCTGCCTACAGACAAAGACTTAAAACCATGAAACCAACAATTAAATCAGTGAGGACTTGGTCTGATGAGGCAAAGCTGAAGCTCCAGGCTTGCCTTGATTGCACTGATTGGAATGTTTTTGAAGATACATCTGCAGACCTAGATGAGCTCACACATACTGTAACTTCATATATCAGCTCCTGGGAAGACTTATGTGTACCAACAAGGAACCTGCAAATATATAGAACAAATAAACCTTGGTTCACAGCTAAACTTAAGCAGCTACATCATTCTAAAGAGGAAGCCTACAGAAAAGGTGACAGAATGCTATACAATCAGGCCAGAAACATATTAACAAGAGAGATCAGAGCAGCAAAAGAAGCTACTCTGAAAAGTTAAGGAATCAATTCTCAACAAATGAACCAACAAACATATGGAAAACTCTTAAAAACATCACTGGCTAAAGCAAACCTCCTTCCCAGGCAGAAGGAAATCAACAACTAGCAGATGACCTGAATGTGTTTTACTGCAGGTTTGAAAGGAAACTACAGTCACCCATCTCCACAACCCCCATCTCAAACACACCAATAACAGCCAAGCCTCCTACAACTGGCCCCAATCCATTGGGTTCACAACCTCTGGTGATCACAGAAAAAGAAGTGTAAGATCTATTTCACAGACAAAAGCCAAGAAAAGAACCAGGGCCAGACAAGATAACTCCTTCTTGCTTAAAAGTCTGTGCTGACCAATTGGCCCCCATCTTCACCTGAATCTTCAATAGATCACTAGAGAGGTGTTATGTTCCTTCTTGCTTCAAACGCTCCACTATCATCCCAGTGCCAAAGAAGCCCTCCATCAAGGAACTGAATGACTACAGACCAGTTGCTCTAACATCTGTAGTTATGAAAATCTTTGAAAGGCTTGTGCTATCCCACCTGAAAAGCATCACGGATCCGCTGCTAGATGCCATGCAGTTTGCATACCGAGCAAATAGATCGACAGATGATGTTGTTAACATGGCTCTGCATTACATCCTACAACACCTTGAATCTCCAAATACCTGCGCAAGGGTCCTCTTTGTAGACTTCAGTTCAGCATTCAATACCATCATTCCAGACACTCTTCTAAGTAAATTAAACCAGCTAGCAGTACGTGAACACACTTGTAAGTGGATAATAAGCTTCCTAACAGACAGGAAGCAACAGGTGACGCTAGGCAGAATCACATCCGATACCTGTACAATCAGCACAGCCCCCCCCCCCCCCCAAGGCTGTGTGCTTTCTTCACTTCTCTTCTCCCTATATACCAATGACTGCATCTCAAATGATCCATCTATTAAAATACTGAAGTTTGCTGATGACACAACAGTGATTGGTTTCATTCGAGACAACGATGAATCTGCATACAGACAGGAGGTTATACAACTTGCCTCCTGGTGTAACTGGAACAATCTGGAACTGAACACACTCAAAACCATAGAAATGGTGGTAGACTTTAGAAAAAACCCTCCCATACTACCACCTCTTACAATACTAGACAACACAGTATCGGGGAGTGCATAAGCACACCAACGTGCCTACCGTCCCTGTCCTATTATTTCTTTTTATTTTTCTTATATGTATCCATTTCATGTATTCATAACTATGTTATAATGATACCTGTTATCATATAATTGCTTGACAAAATAAATAAATAAATAAATAAACTTCAAATTTCTAGGAACTACTAGATCACATGACCTAAAACGGACACCTAGCATCAAAAAGTCATCAAAAAAGCAGAACAAAGATTTGATTTATTTTGACTGTTTCCTAGTATGATTTGATTGCGCCAACTCAGAAAGCTCAAACTGTCAAAGGAGCTGCTGATACTGTTCTACAGAGGAATTATTGAGTCTATCATCTGCACCTCTATAACTGTCTGGTTTGGTTCTGCAATCCAACAGGACAGACACAGACTTCAAAGGATAACTAGGACTGCAGAAAAAACAATTACTACCAACCTGCCTTCAATTGAGGACCTGTATACTGCACAAGTCATAAAGAGGGCTGTGAAAATATTTGCAGAACCCTCACATCCCAGACATAAAGTGCTTCAACTCCTTCCCTCAAAACAATGCTATAGAGCAGTGCACACCAGAACTAGACACAAGAAAAGTTTTTTCCCAAATGCCCTCACTCTGCTAAACAAATAATTCCCTCAACACTGTTCAACTATTTACAAAGTCTGCACTACTATTACTGTTAATCTTCTCATCACTCCTTATCACCCATCCCCACCCATTTGTGACTGTATGACTGTAATTTTGTCACTTGTATCCTTATGATTTGTTTTGACTGTTTCCTAGTATGATTTGATTGCTTATTGTACCCTATGACTATCATTAAGTGTTCTACCTTATGATTGTTGACTCTTGCTGAATGTATCTTTTCTTTTATATATACTGAGAGCATTTGCACCAAGACAAATTCCTTGTGTCCAATCACACTCAGCCAATAAAGAATTCTATTCTATTCTATTCTATTCTATTCTATTCTATTCTATTCTATTCTATTCTATTCTATTCTATTCTATTCTATTCTATTCTATTCTATTCTATTCAAATCATTAAATCGTTAAAATAGAATCATCAACAAAGAGGACTTAGAACTTAGAATAACTTTATTGTCACGTTGAATATGCACCAATCTGCATACAATAAAATGAAATTTCATTGCATACAGCTTTTAAACCTCCAATATATAGTACATAACCATGACTGAATACATGAATACAAAATTATGGGTATACCCACATACATTATATGACACAGAGAAACAACAGAGTCTAGTTCAGATGTATACATGTACATGGCGAGAAAAACGATTCTTGCAAGTTTTCCAGAGGGGTGGCCTAGGGAACAAAGGTTTTACAGAATCTTTTCATAAAAGACCCAGAAAAGCAGTTCATTCTCTCTTCCAACTAGGAGCGGGAACTGGATATCCACAAATGGTTATCAAAATAGGGAAATGGGCTGGGCAGAGACAACTACAAACTTTTCATTAAGCTAGTTGTGATTAACTCAGGATTGTACGAGATGGGAAAATAATTTGGACTTTTGGGAGTGGGGTTGCTCCATCTTTGGATTTGAGTCTCTTAAAATAAGATGTAAGAGAGAAGACATGGAAATCCAAATGATTCAAGAAATTAGACAAGTCCTGCATTATAGGAGTAACTGAAAGAAAAGAAGGCTGGAAATGGAGGAAGTGCTAATCCATCACACTGAATGACTTACGAGGGATTTTGAGTATAAGGAGCTGTGTTGAAAGAGAGAATTATATCGGCTATTATTGTGGCAATGGAGACTATACTAATGAGGTGGTCTCTTGGCCTGTAATAGCTTCGTAGTTTTTCTCCCTCTTGCTCTTCCAAACTCATCAGGCACTTCATTCTCAGCTTGCCAGAGACTGGCTGGGATATCAGCAACAGCAGCAGCAGAAGGAGGAGGAGGTCCATAATTCATGGGGCTGAATCAATCCCCTTCCTGTTTCTGAGGAAGAACAAGAGTTTGAAGAATTCAAAGCACTCTCACAAGATTGAAATGATAGTGACTTTCTTGACTGAGAGAGAGATCGACAGAACTTTAACTGGAAAGGAGGAAAATGATACATTTCAAGGAGCACAGTCACTGAATGTCCCCAAATTTGTGCCACATAGAGTGAGACCTGAAACATTTATCCTTTTCTGATGCAAGATCCATTTCGAGTTGCTTCAGTCTGATGTTTACATCAAAAGCAATCACTGGAGAAATATCAGGAGAGATCTCACAGACCAGGATTTACTTGACATTTCACGCATTGGCCGAGAGCTCAATAACAGTGACGGCTCTGTAGCCCCACGCCTGTGCAGAGTCATTTGCAAAAATGAATCAAGCAAACGTAAATTCATTTAAACTATAAACTCACTCGCCAAAACCAACACCAACCATAAGAACCTCCGTTGCCGCCCTGACCTAACCATACAGCAACGTGCCCGCTCCCGTGTACTCCGCATTGAACTCAAAAACCGTCTAGACAATGGAGAGAAGGACCTGTACATTGACTACCATGCTGACTGTATCAAAAGTAAGCCACGCAACCCAATACTCAGCTTTTACCCTCAACCACAACCCTACCTCAACCGATCCACCATCCACCCAAGACTAGGCACGCACGCCCCCAACTACCTCAATTCCAACTACTGCCGGCCTTAAATGCAAACTACTCAATGCAAGAAGCCTCGTGAATAAAATACCTGAATTTCTCATCCTCCTAAATATGGCTAACTTTGACATTATATTTGTCTGTGAAACATGGCTCAATGCATCTATCCCCGACTCCATTACCACAGTAAGAGACTATCATGTTTACCGATCAGATCGTGAAAATCGTCGAGGAGGTGGTGTTGCTATCTTCTATAAAAAAATCCTTACATCTAAAAAATATCCAAGTTACCCAGGAGCTTGCTCTTCCTGAGACCATCATCTGTGAACTATCCTGAAACATCACAATTCGATTCTTACTATGTTACAGAGCACCTGATTATGACATCGAACATGTAAACAAGCTAAATACACTACTAACATGGGCAGCATCCTGCCCATACCCTTTTATCTTTCTTGGTGATTTCAATCTACCTCATATTGACTGGACCCTAAATGATTGTACAACTGAAATCATACACACAAACTTCTACAATGCTATTACAAATCTGGGACTGGAACAACTAGTAACCAACAACACTAGACTAAACAACTGCCTCGATCTCATCTTCTGCAATAGTTTGAATTTAATTTACGGAGTAAAAACTAAAGAACCCTTTTCCAGCAGTGACCACAATATGATTGACTTTTGTCTCAACATACACCCACACAAAAATCACCACAATGATGTAATCCCCAATTGTAACTTCAAAAAAGGCAACTATGATCTTATAGACAACGATCTCTCATCCCTTGATTGGCAATCTCTATTCACTGGATGCAATACTGTTGAAGACCATTACAACATATTTTTACTTGAAGTCAAAAGAGTCATCAAACTATATGTACCAACAACAACTCCCAAAACAAAACAAAAAAGCAGATTACCCATATCAATAAGGAAACTTCAATCCAAAAAGAGATCACTCTGGCGGAAAAACAAATCTGGTCACGTTGCCAATTTCAAAAACCGATATAAAAATTTATGCCACCAGATAAAGACCGAATGCACCAATTATCACATTAAACAAGAGGAAAACCTTCTAAGCACCAATTCCACCCATGCTTTTTACAATTTTGTAAACAACAAACTAAAAGACTCAAGGTCCATCCCTCCCTTGATAGGACCTGATGGTAAAGACTGCAACGACGACACCATTAAAGCCAACATCTTTAACACATTCTTCGGCTCAGTATTTGTAAACAGCAATGGATCATGCCCAGTATTTCCTAGCCGTACCACAGATAACAACAATGATCTAATACATATCGATTTCACAGAAGACAATGTTGAAAAAGCACTACGCAACCTAAAACCATCTCTATCTTTTGGACCGGATGGAATATGTGCCTACTTCTTAAGAAAGCTATCCACTGCCATAGCCAAACCTCTAAGCATAATCTTTGAAAAATCTTTCAGGACCAGCTCCTTGCCTAACCTATGGTCACAAGCCACAGTCATCCCCATCTTCAAAAAGGGAGACCCAAGCCTAGTTGAAAATTACAGGCCAATCTCCTTATGCTGCGTCACCTGTAAAGTCATGGAATCAATTATTAACCAATCCATCATCCTTCACTTAGAGACAAAATAACCTACTCTCCAATAAACAATTTGGTTTCAGAAAAAACTATCCTGTAATCTGCAACTCTTACACTGCAAAAACATATGGACGACACAACTCGACCAGGGCAAAGCAATAGACTAATCTACATAGACTTCTGTAAAGCCTTTGATTCAGTGGTACACGACAAACTACTCCTAAAAATAAAATCCTATGGTATCTCTGGACAACTGAATAACTGGATAGAAGCATTCCTGTCAAACAGACAACAAATGGTCAAAATCGGGAGCGTACTATCAAATCCAGTACCTGTCAATAGTGGTGTTCCCCAAGGCAGTGTTCTAGGACCAACTCTCTTCATACTCTACATAAATGACCTCTGTGATCATATTAAGAGCAATTGCATTCTCTTCGCTGATGATGTAAAGCTGTTCAATACCACAGAAAATACTGCTACCCTACAAAAAGATCTTGACTATGTATCAGAGTGGTCAAACAAATGGCAACTTCAAATCTCAACAAATAAATGCTCTGTCTTACATATTGGCAAAAAAAATCAGAAAATAAAATACAAGCTGAATAGTCAAGATCTTGTTGATGACCCAAGCTCTGTAAAGGACCTTGGAATACTCACCTCTAATGATCTAAGTGCTAGAGCCCATTGCAACTACATAGCCAAAAAGGCATTAAGAGTTGTTAACCTAATCCTACGTAGCTTTTTCTCTGGTAATATCACACTACTAACCAGAGCATACAAAACATTTGCTAGACCAATACTCGAATACAGGTCATCAGTCTGGAACCCACACTACGTATCTGATATTAGCACAATTGAGAAAGTCCAGAAATATTTCACAAGAAGAGTTCTCCACTCCTCTACTCGTTGTAGAATACCTTATGCCACCAGACTTGAAATTCTAGAACTAGAAAACCTTGAATTACGCCGTCTTCGGTCTGACTTAAGCATGGTATATAAAATCATACATTGCAATGTCCTACCTGTCAATGAATACTGCAGCTTCAACCATAACAACACAAGAGCACACAATAGATACAAACTCAAAGTAAACCGCACCAAACTTGATTGCAGGAAATACGACTTCAGCAATAGAGTGGTCAATGTCTGGAATACTCTACCCGACTCTGTAGTTTCTTCCCCAAACCCCAAAAACTTTAACCTTAGACTGTCTACTATTGACCTCACCCCTTTCCTAAGAGGCCTGTAGGGGGCGTGCATAAGCGCACCAACGTGCCTACCGTCCCTGTCCTATTGTTTCTCTTATTCTTTTATTTTTCTTATATGTACCCATTTCATGTATTCACAACTATGTATACATTTATACTTATTATCTTGTAAACAATTGGCAAATCAAATAAATAAATAAATAAAATAAATAAAGCAATATCTCCTCTGGGGACCCTGAACTACTTCTGGGCCTCCATGTGCAGCATGTGCAGGGAAGAAGCTGGAGAAGAGCATGTTAGTGAAAAATCACAGATATACCCCTGGAGGGCACTGGTCTGAAGTGGTTGTGGTCCTTCCTTTCTGGACAGGTCTAGAAAATGATGCTGAAAGAAGATAGTTCGATACCCAGGAAATTGGGTGTTGTCCTTCAATGTACTCTCTTGTCTGCAAACATTCCTGGGGAAAGTCATCCAGAACTATAGAGTTTGGTGCCACCTTAGGTGTCAACTCATAAAACATTCCTATGCCTGATTTAGAAGTTCCCATAAAAAATGGAGGGGGGAGGAAGGAAATCTGGAAGAGCAGTGCAGCAGTTTGAAAGCAAAAGTACATTCCAACTCTTATCTTGAAAAGATTGTAACTAAAATACCAGAGCTTTTGCCCATGCATATATTTAATTGGAGGACGTGAATGATGACATCCAGCCCGTGAATGTGCTCAGTTGGAGAATCTGGTTTATGAGACACCCCAGGGGGAGGAGGGAAACAGGATCACAGGTGACTGTAAAGTACCTAAGCCAGAGTTGGCTTCATACAGGGCAGTGCCAGTATGTCGCCTATAATAAATTCTTTGAAGTTCTTTGAAGTTTGGCTCAAGTATCATGATTTAATTAGGGCGATTACTGGAATCCTGACATACCTTGCAGCAGACTCCCTTCAGCCCACCAGTTAGCCAAGCTGTTCCTGAAGAACATCTACCGCCTGCATGCAGTACCACGACGAATTATCTCAGACAGAGGGGTCCAGTTCATGGCTAAGTTCTGGAGGGAGTTCCTGTGGTCTATTGTGTCATCCCAGAGCCTTAGCTCAGCCTTTCATCCGAGCAGCAATGGTGGGGGGGGGCAGAGACACTGAACGCCATGGTAGAGCAGTACCTGAGGTGTCATGTGAATTATCAGCAGTCCAATTGGGCGGACCTCCTGACTTTCATGGAGGTTGCATACAATAATGCTATTCACAGTAGCACGGGACAAACCCCCTTCAGAGTAATGAGGGGCATGGACTTCATCCCAATGCCTGAGTATCCATGGATTCCCCTTCCACAGTCAGCCTCACCTATTGGATGTCAACGCTGAAAACAACTTGGGGAAATGTGAAAAAGGCACTGGCAAAAGTGGCACAAAGCTATAAAAAACAGGCACACAAACACTGGCTGCCGCAAAGGCCATTGCAGGTGGGGGAGAAAGTCTACCTAGCCACCAAGTACTTGAGGTTAAGGCTCCCTAGTAAGAAGTTTGGGCCAACAACATTCATGGGACCTTTCCCAGAGTAAACGTCATCAACGCAGTCATGGTGCAACTGAAGTTGCCCCGACTGTTAGGGAAAATACACCTGGTATTCCATAGTAGCCTCTTAAAACCTGTGGTGGGATCAACCCTGAGGCCACCACCTCATGAACCTCCAGACCCCGTGTCATAGGAGGCCAAACTAATTATGAGGTTCAGCGAATCCTCGATCTGAGTTAGCACAGGAAACAACTCCAATATCTAATCAAATGGAAGGGCTACCCTTTATCAGAGACATCCTGGGTACAGTAGGAACGTTCAAGCTGATTGCCTTGTGACGAGGTTCCATCCAGAAAACCCAACCAAACCTGGGGGAGGTTTGCAACCCAAAGTTCTATATCTGTAATAAATTTGTTTTCTTTTTGTGTTGTACAGGTCACCTTCAGGAAGTGAGGGGAGCTGAATGTCAACTAAAAAGATACTCCTTTGGTCTTTTTAGCTGCCAGAAAAAGGGAGTGTGGGACAACAAGGCATTCTTGAAATGCCTAGATAATCACCTCGGCAGCCCAAAGTTGTCGAAGCATAAAAAGGCCCCAAATCAACACAGACTGTGGAAACTTCACACTGGACTTCAAGCATCTTGCAGTGTGTGCCTCTCCATTCTTCCTCCAGACTCTGGGTCCTTGGTTTCCAAATGAGATGCAAAAGTTGCTCTCATCAGAAAAGAGGACTTTGGCACTGAGCAACAGACCAGTTCTGTTTTTCTTTAGCCCAGATAAGACGTTTCTGATGTTGTTTTATTGTTCATTGAAGCCCATGTCCAGGATCCGTCTGTGTGTGGTTGCTCTTGATGCACTGACTCCACCCTCAGTCCACTCCCTGTGAAAGTCCCCAACACTTTTGAATGGCCTTTTCCTGACAATCCTCTCCAGGCTGCGGTCATCCCTGCTGCTTGTGCACCTTTTTCTTCCACACTTTCCCCCTCCACATAACTTTCTATTAATGTGCTTTGATACAGCACTTTGGGAACATCCAGCTTCTTTTGCAATTACCTTTTGAGGCTTTCCCTCCTTATGGAGGGTGTCAAAGATGGTTTTCTGCACAACTGTCAGGTCAGCAGTCTTTCCCATGATTGTGATTCCGACTGAACCAGACTGAGAGACCATTTAAAGGCCCAGGAACCCTTTGCAGGTGTTATGGCTTAATTAGCTGATTAGAGTGGGACACTTTGAGCCTAGAATATTGAACCTTTTCACAATATTCTAATTTCCTGAGATTGTGGATTTGAAGTTTTCACGAGCTGTAAGCCGTAATCATCTCAATAATGACACATCACGGCTTGAACTATCTTGCTTTGCATGTAATGAGTCTATCTCATATATTAGGTTCACCTTTTATGTTGCATTCCTGAAATAAATGAACTTTTGCACAATATTCTAATTTTTCGAGTTTCACCTGTAGATCAGGAAAACATAAAATATTGAAAAGCCACTCCCCTTTGAAAGTAATCCAAATCCTGGTTCCAGTTAAGATATAAAGAAAAAATTCCTCACATACTAGGGCTGTCAATTTCAAATGAGGTATTATTTAGTTATATCTGTACATTTATATTTTCAATTCATATAGCTGCCATGCTATTGAAATAAGACTAAACATTACTGCCTAGCTTGTAGAACTACAGTGAGGATGAGTAGAGATGAAATCATGAGAACATGTCACTCAAAAAGAATAAGTCAGGCATCTTTTGTTGCAGCACATGGGACATGAGTAGGAGCCCTGTTGGGAAAGGTATATTTCTAAGGCCCAAGAAAAGGTCCTTTCCATTGAAGAATTACACTTTTGTTGTTAATGGCTAGTTGTGTCCAACTCCTTGAGCGCCCAAGAACCATAGCATTCCAGAACCACCTGTCCTCTACTGTTTCCCAAAATTAGAACTACAGTTGGATGACATGAAGAGACAGACCCACATTTTTGTTATTACTAAAATTTGGAGAATTCTTTGTTTCAAAGGGAGACTTAAGGTAGCTGACATTCAAGATAAACCATTTCATTCAAGAGGTTTTTACCTTGCTCACAAGCCAAAGGCTAAATATAAGTAGCATTTCATTATAAATTGGCCATCATTATTTCAAGTTTCAAGGAGGAGGGGGTATCAAAGTCATTTTCAGTCCATTTTTCTAGATTAAGGCATTATCTCACATCACACAAGTCATTGGGGCTCCTTTTTGCCAGAGCACCTGAGATCACCTTCCTAGCAGCAGGAGGCCTATCCCAGTGGGGCATAGATAACTGGTCAGATATGGGATCCTAAAAAATATCTGAGCCTGCTCTTTCAGGGGACACTAACACCAACCATACAGACAGAGAAAAGTTGCCAATATTTTCAATCACCTTGTTGAGCAACTTTAGCCGTGAAAGAGCATCTTGGTTGATAATAAGCCTCTGTCTTTCAAAACTCCCCAGTTGTTCTTTGATGGGATCCTCCTTGGGGAAAAGCAACCAACTTATGATATTCAGATCTGCTGCTAGATTTCCATTTTGGTCCAAGTACAATTTTTCCCAAGAAAAATTGTAAAACTCATTCTTCTCCAGAAAGGGATGGAACTAGAATTGAAACATCCAGGGATTTTGAAAGCAACTTGAAACATCCTAAAAGGAGGAGCAATTTTAAAGCTGAGCCAGTGAACAAGAGATGTTCAATCCCTCCCCCTTCATTATTTGCCTAAATAGCAATAGCACTTAGACTTATATACCACTTCACAGTGCTTTTATAACCCTCTTTAAGTGGTTTATAGAATCAGCATATTGCCCCCAACAATCTGGGTACCCATTTATCAACCTTGGAAGGATACAAGGCTGAGTCAACCTTGAGTTGCTCAAGGTCAAACTCCTGGCACTGAGCAGTGAGTTAGCCAGCAATACTTGCACTCTAACCTTTGTGCCACCACGGCTAAATGCAAAGACTGAGCAGCCATCAGTCTGAAAAGCTTTAATTGATTCCTGCAGTGAGGAGGGGTTGGGCTAAATGCTCCCAGGTTTGGTTGAAATTTATTAATGTAAAGTTCTATCATGCTAATTACAAACCTATAAATACAGGAATTTATTTACAATGTATATATTTTATATTCTTTTATAATAGCAGTGTTTTATATCAAAATATAATTGTCACGGTGCCAGCTCTTTGGAATATGATCTTGTGAGCTAAATCTGGCCTCAGCTTGACCAAACCTATTGGTGTTTGGAAGAACAAGTAAGTTGAAATTATTTTTTCTAAATAGGAACTAGGTTTGATGGATCCTTGTCAGGACCGCATACCTGCCATGGTTCTAGCCTTGGTGCCTCTAATCTCTCTTTCTCTTCCATTTTTCTCCTCCTAGATATGGAGGAATATGCAACATTCAAGACATGGGCCAAAGTCTTAAAAACACTGTAAAATCGGTGCTCATTTTTTATCTGAATTCTGTCCTTTTTCTTTTGCATGTCCAGTGATGCTATCTGGGTGCATCGTCTCCGGCCCTTGACAGAAAGGACATGCTTTGAAAAAGAACAGTGAAAAGACTGATCTTCAAATTTGGAATCCATAAAAAGACTGGGTTGAAAGGCATCATCATTTGGCCATTTTTTTTCCTGAAAAGCAAAGGTCCAAATGCTATGGATATATTTGAAAAGTGTATCCTTTGTAATTGTCATTTTCTCCATGATTGTGGTGATCCAGACTTTCCCTTCAATGGGTCCTGACAAACCTTCAATTATTATATGGATATGGCAAAATCTATCGACAAGGGAACCAAATTCTATGAAGTGAACAAAGACATTGACTTTCCTCCATTTAGAGATGGCATCCCTGAGATGTTCTGTAGGTCTAGTCATTGGGAATTGTTGTGAGATAACGACACAGATTCCATTTCTGACAATCATAGGAGTGAAAGTTCTCGTGAAATTCTCTCCCTCCTCTGTGTCTGTTAAAAAGAGACCAATCAAAATCCATCTAAAATGGAGGAGGAGTTGGACAATTCCTGGATACTGGATCCCATTTTTTGGGAGCATCTGATGGAAAAATGGAATTTGACTTTTATCACTCAGAGCCTCTGAAACAATTCCATAACTGATCTGAAGAAACAAGGAAGAATGGTATATTATATTTAGATCAGATCAAGTCCAAAATGTAAGCTTTTAACACATCCAATGTGGTTCTCATGAACACCTTAGAATAGTTTGTTGTTATTAACCCTTAAGCCATATCAAGAATACCAAATGCAGAATACTAGCTAGATTGAATATAATAATTGGCCTAATCTGGGGTCTAAGATACTATCCTTTCTCTTTTCTATTAAAATTGGCATTCAGACAATAGACATTTATGTCTTCTATTTCTAAAGGTTCCCCTCGCACATACGTGCTAGTCGTTTCTGGCTCTAGGGGGTGGTGCTCATCTCCATTAGAAAGCCAAAGAGCCAGGTCTGTCTGAAGACATCTCCATGGTCACGTGGCTGGCATGACTAAATGCCAAAAGTGCATGGAACACTGTTATGTTCCCACCAATGTGATCCCTATTTATCTACTTGCATTTTTACATGTTTCTGAACTGCTAGGCTGGCAGGAGCTGGGACAAGTAACGGGAGTTCACTCTGCCAAACTGCCGACCTTTCTGATCGACAACCTCAGTGTCTTAGTCATTGAGCCACCATGTCCCCTTCTACCTGTAGACCACTGCAAATGCAAATTAGTTCATTTTAGACATTTGTTTTAATAGAATAGAATAAAATAGAATTCTTCATTGGCCAAGTGTGATTGGACACACCAGGAATTTGTATTTGGTGCATGTGCTCTAAGTGTACATAAAGAAAAAATAAAATACATTCATCAAGAATCGTAAGATACAACACTTAGTGATAGTCATAGGTTACTAATAAGCAATCAAATAATACTAGGAGACAAATAAAACAATATAAATTGTAAAGATACAAGCAATAGAGTTATAGTCATAAGAGGGAAGAGACAGGTAATAGGAAGGATGAGAAGAAGAATAGTACTAGTCTAACTAAATAATTTGACGGTGTTGTTGGAATTAGTTTGTAAGGCATCCAGAAAGAAGCTTTGAAATTCAGCTGCCATAGCTGTTTTACAGAGTGATGGCATTCAGGAAAAAACCACTCCATATTTGGAAAAAATGTTTCATATTTAACATTGTGTCCAGCTGCTCAAGTTTTGCTCGAGTAAATGTTTAGGCCTTTTCCCATTGTGGATCCTAACCCATAGCTATAACAATGGCCATGGTGAAAAGCAGCTCATGAATTCCATAGAAAAGATATGATTGAATGGATTACCCACCCACCACTACCCTGCTTACTTTACCAGATAGAGAAACACAAAAACAAACCTGTGGGACTTTGTAGGTGCCTACTAATGTTGACATCTGAATGGAGATGTCATCAGGAGATCCATCAAGAACAGCCAAGGGTGTTCATATAGTTGTCCTGGATGTTGTAGCCAAGTGTGAGATTGTACAGTAGCTGAGAATTCTTGTTGACTTGTTGAATGGCAAAAATAAACCCTAGGATTCTTCCTGAATCAGTAAATGGACTACTGTAAAAAAGGTTCATGATAACATCATCTCTAACAGCAACAACAAAATATATTTTCATTTGTTCCTCTTTCTCTCCACAAGCCCATTCAGTCTTAAGCCAAAAGTGTCCAACACAAGAATCAAATTGTAGTCACCATCACCGTTTAATTTTTATGAGTGTTGAGAAGGTGGGATGGAGATTTAATATTCACAAATATATCATTATTTGTAATAATGCTCATTTTTTAAATTTGTGTAGCAACCAAGATGGGGACTCAGATTGTTGGAGGCAATATGCTGATCCTGTAAATCACTTAGAGGGAGCTATAAAGCACTGTGAAGTGGTATATAAGTCTAAATGCTATTGCTATTGCTGTTATCTGCAATTCACTATGGATTTCATACTCAGCATGCGTGCTAATCATACTCACCATGTGTGTACTCACCAAGACCATGTGCTAAGAATTAGCCAATGTTTCCTTAAGGAGCAGCTTTCTGATTCCTCACACACACATCCTGTCTTTTCAAATGCGGAGGAGATTCTAACTAATTTCCTGGTGCTATGGATTACAACAAGCAAAGGAAAGAAGCGGCAGCGCAATAAAGGAGACGAGGTAAACGAGCAGGAATTTTAAACAGACTAAGGAATGGGGGGGGGAAACCCTCTCCCTTCAATCTTTCTGACTAATTTACGCTCACTTGCTAACAAGATGGATGAAATATATCTTTTAAATAGATGGAATTCTGATTTCTACAATTCAGCAGTTCTTTGTTTTACTGAAACCTGGCTTAATGCACAAATTCATGGGGACAACACTATATACATCCCAGGATTTCAGATATTTAGATCAGACAGAATTGAGGAGACATCAGGTAAAACAAAGGGTAGAGGATTATGCATGGAGTACCACGATGACACTCATGACCACTGCATGATTCATCTTGTACCTGCCTACAGACAAAGACTTAAAACCATGAAACCAACAATTAAATCAGTGAGGACTTGGTCTGATGAGGCAAAGCTGAAGCTCCAGGCTTGCCTTGATTGCACTGATTGGAATGTTTTTGAAGATACATCTGCAGACCTAGATGAGCTCACACATACTGTAACTTCATATATCAGCTCCTGTGAAGACTTATGTGTACCAACAAGGAACCTGCAAATATATAGAACAAATAAACCTTGGTTCACAGCTAAACTTAAGCAGCTACATCATTCTAAAGAGGAAGCCTACAGAAAAGGTGACAGAATGCTATACAATCAGGCCAGAAACATATTAACAAGAGAGATCAGAGCAGCAAAAAGAAGCTACTCTGAAAAGTTAAGGAATCAATTCTCAACAAATGAACCAACAAACATGTGGAAAACTCTTAAAAACATCACTGGCTACAGCAAACCTCCTTCCCAGGCAGAAGGAAATCAACAACTAGCAGATGACCTGAATGTGTTTTACTGCAGGTTTGAAAGGAAACTACAGTCACCCATCTCCACAACCCCCATCTCAAACACACCAATAACAGCCAAGCCTCCTACAACTGGCCCCAATCCATTGGGTTCACAACCTCTGGTGATCACAGAAAAAGAAGTGTAAGATCTATTTCACAGACAAAAGCCAAGAAAAGCATCAGGGCCAGACAAGATAACTCCTTCTTGCTTAAAAGTCTGTGCTGACCAATTGGCCCCCATCTTCACCTGAATCTTCAATAGATCACTAGAGAGGTGTTATGTTCCTTCTTGCTTCAAACGCTCCACTATCATCCCAGTGCCAAAGAAGCCCTCCATCAAGGAACTGAATGACTACAGACCAGTTGCTCTAACATCTGTAGTTATGAAAATCTTTGAAAGGCTTGTGCTGTCCCACCTGAAAACCATCACGGATCCGCTGCTAGATGCCATGCAGTTTGCATACCGAGCAAATAGATCGACAGATGATGTTGTTAACATGGCTCTGCATTACATCCTACAACACCTTGAATCTCCAAATACCTGCGCAAGGGTCCTCTTTGTAGACTTCAGTTCAGCATTCAATACCATCATTCCAGACACTCTTCTAAGTAAATTAAACCAGCTAGCAGTACGTGAACACACTTGTAAGTGGATCATAAGCTTCCTAACAGACAGGAAGCAACAGGTGACGCTAGGCAAAATCACATCCGATACCTGTACAATCAGCACAGCCCCCTCCAAGGCTGTGTGCTTTCTCCACTCTCTTCTCCCTATATATCAATGACTGCATCTCAAATGATCCATCTATTAAAATACTGAAGTTTGCTGATGACACAACAGTGATTGGTTTCATTCGAGACAATGATGAATCTGCATACAGACAGGAGGTTATACAACTTGCCTCCTGGTGTAACTGGAACAATCTGGAACTGAACACACTCAAAACCATAGAAATGGTGGTAGACTTTAGAAAAAACCCTCCCATACTACCACCTCTTACAATACTAGGCAACACAGTATCAGGGAGTGCATAAGCACACCAATGTGCCTACCGTCCCTGTCCTATTATTTCTTTTTATTTTTCTTATATGTGTCCATTTCATGTATTCATAACTATGTTGTAATGATACCTGTTATCTTATAATTGCTTGACAAAATAAATAAATAAATAAATAAATAAACTTCAAATTTCTAGGAACTACTAGATCACATGACCTAAAATGGACACCTAGCATCAAAAACGTCATAAAAAAAGCACAACAAAGAATGTTCTTTCTGCGCCAACTCAAACTGTCGAAGGAGCTGCTGATACAGTTCTACAGAGGAATTATTGAGTCTATCATCTGCACCTTATTGAGTCTATCATCTGCACCTCTATAACTGTCTGGTTTGTTTCTGCAATCCAACAGGACAGACACAGACTTCAAAGGATAACTAGGACTGCAGAAAAAATAATTACTACCAACCTGCCTTCAATCGAGGACCTGTATACTGCACAAGTCAAAAAGAGGGCTGTGAAAATATTTGCAGAACCCTCTTTCAGCTTATTAATGTACTCCTCTTCACTTATTAAATGAGTGCTTAGTGTCCATCTTTTCTTTGTTTTTCTCCTGCCTCTCCAAATTATTTGAATTGGGTTGTGGTCGGCCCATTCATTTGGTAAAATTTCGATTTGTTTTATTTCATTTGCCAATTCCCTGTTCATCCAGGCCATGTCTATTCTTGTCGATATTTTATGCGGATTAGAATAATATGTAAATTGTTTATCTTCTGGGTTTAGTTTTCTCCATAAATCAACTAAATTTAATTCTTTCATCATATCCTTACAGGGCTTAGAGAGTTCTCTTTTCCCTTTTTTGTTCTTACTCGCATTACTATGGTCTTTTTGATGGTCAGCAATAGAGTTAAAGTTGCCTATCATGCAAATGTTCCTTTTTTCAAAACCTATTATTTTTTGGTGGAGATCTTTAAAAATTTTTCCTTGTTCTTCATTTGGAGCATAAATTGCTACCAATAAAAATGTAATAAAATTAATCGAGATTTGTACAACCAGGGTGCTTCCTTCCGGATCTGACCAAATTAGATCTGCTTTTAAATCGTCTTTCACATATATTGCAATTCCTTTCTTTTTATGTTTATCTGCTGGTGCTGTGAATAGCTTCCCAAGTTTCGGGCAAATTAAATATCTTTCGTCATTTTTCCTGATATGTATTTCTTGTAGGCATATTATATCGGCGTTTTGTCTAGTTAGTTTGGTTAATATCCTTTTCCTTTTAGATGTTAGATTTAAACCATTTATATTAATAGAAAGGAGTTTCTTTCCTTCCTCCATTTACTTAGGTCTGTTTAGCTTTTTGTCTTGTGATAATTCGGTTCTCTTCTTGCGGTTGTTGTGGGATTGGTTCTTCTCTCTCTGGTCGTGGGTTGTCGTTCCCTTGGTTTTGGAGGGGTCCTTCTTTTTTATTTCTATAGCGATTACGGTCTTCCTGCAGATTCCTTTTGGTTTCCTCCTTGGTGTATTGATCGTCCGTGCCTGTTAACTGTTCATGGTAGTCTTGTGCCTTTTCTATAGAGTCTATTTTAATTTTTCTTTCTTTCCATGTTATTAGCATCCCTTCCGGGATTAGCCATTTAAATGGAATTCCTTTTTTATTTAAATAATTAGCTAAAAATTTGTAATCTTGTCTTATGACCCTCACTTTTCTCGGGATTTGCTTAAGGATCATGATCTCTTTGCCCTTATACGTTATTGTTTCATCTCTAAGCAGTCTGAGTATTAGATCTCTCACACATCTTCTTGTAAAACAGATATGAATCTCTCTCGGACAGTTGTGGCATCTTGCGTAACTGGTGCTGACCCTATACACCTCGTCGAATTCCTTAAGTAGATCATCTTTTTCTTTCTCTAACAGTTCGGCCAATAATCCTGCCATTAGCTGCTCTAATTCTTCGTTCTTCGATTCCTCCAAGTTCTGAAATCTCAAATATGCCGCTGCTTTATCCATTTCTAGATGGACCAGGGAGTCTTCCATTTCTCTGGTTACGTTTTTGAATTCTTCGTCTACCCTTTCTAATTTCTTCTCCATTCGTTCTGTCCTTGTCTCTATTTCTTTTATCTTTACTTCATTTTTTTCCATAGCCTGCTGCAATGTCCCTATCTTATCCTCCACCTTAAGTATATCTGCTTTCATTTCCTAAAAGAAAATAATAATGAAGCAACCTCGAAACAAAATATCTGGGATACAATGAAGGCAATCATAAGAGGAATAACAATCTCTTATAATGCCATGAGAAATAAAAGAAAACATGCCCAACAAAACAAATTACAACAACAAATTAAGGAATTGGAAATTCAATTACAAAAAACTCCCAAAAACCAAAGAATACAAAATCAGTTAATAACAACTAAACATAAATTGAACCTACTCGAACAAGAAAAAATCGAAATAAACTTGAAAATGACCAAACAAACTTATTTTGAGTATGCAAATAAACCAGGAAGATGGTTATCCCACAAACTTAAAAAAGGGAAAGAAAAGAGATTGATACATCAACTAATGGATGAGAAGGGTGATTTGCAACATGAAATAGAGAAGAAAAAAGATATTGCTTACAATAACTTTCAAAAATTATATAAAAAGGAAGAACTTAATGAAGATAAAATAAGGAACTATCTAGAGGAAACGAATGACAAAGTAATTGGAGAGGAATGGATAGAATTACTAAATAAAGATATTACATGGTCCGAATTGAAGTCAGCAATAGAGAATCAAAGTAATAACAAATCTCCAGGACCAGATGGGATTCCGGCAGAATTATACAAAGTAATAATGGAATTAGTTGGACCACTGATGTTGGAATTGTTCAATGAGCTACTTCTAGCAGCTAAGATGCCAGACTCGTGGAGGGGAGCATTGATTTCGCTAATCCCGAAGGAGGATGTAGACCACAGATATATTAATAATTACAGACCAATCTCACTTTTAAATGCTGATTACAAATTATTCACTTCCATTATATCTAATAGATTAAAACAAGTTTTAAACCCACACATTCATGAAGACCAAAATGGATTCCTCCCATCTCGACAAATAAAGAACAATTTAAGAACAGTTATTGATGTCTTAGAATTCTATGAAGCCCATCCGGAGAAACAATTCGCACTTATGTTCTTAGACGCAGAAAAAGCATTTGATAATTTAAATTGGCATTTTCTAATTCAAAAAATCTATAATATGAGTCTTGGCACTAAATTTGAAAATATTATTACAACAATCTACGACACACAACAGGCTAATATATTAATAAATGGGGAACAAACAGGTCCAATAAATATAGAAAAAGGTGTTAGACAGGGCTGCCCTCTCTCACCCCTTCTCTTCATATTTGCCCTAGAATCACTTTTAACATGCATTAGGCAAAATTCTGAAATTAAAGGACTGAGGATTAAATCAGAAGAATATAAATTACAAGCGTTTGCAGACGACATGGTCTTCTTTGGAGGAACCTATAGAGAAAGGATACAACCTAATAAAAGAATTAGAACGATTTGGCGCAGTTGCAGCACTAAAAATTAATAGAAAAAAAGACAAAATTAATGACCAAAAACTTAACAGAAAATCAGAAGAAAGAATTAGAGGTAACGATGGGGATACAGGTAACCAAAAGAGCTAAATACTTAGGAATATGGTTAACACCACAAGGTAAATCACTTAAAGAGAATAATTATGATAAATTACTCCAACAAGTAAAGAAGGATTTAGAGGCCTGGAGCAAGTTGCAGCTTTCTCTATTGGGCAGGATTGCTTCGATTAAAATGAACATACTACCAAAATTTCTATACCTATTTCAGACAATTCCAATCAAATTACATAAAAAATTCTTTGAAGAACTAAATAAGATAACACTCAAATTTATTTGGCAGGGAAAGAAAGCCAGGATTAATGTAAAGGCATTACAAGATTCGAAGAGTAGAGGGGGTCTAGCTCTTCCAAATTGGGAATTATATTACACGGCAGCCACCTTACTATGGCTAAAAGATTGGGTGAATCTACTCAATAAAAGAACCCTATTATTAGAAGGGCACGATCTCCAGAGAGTGGCTGTATGATCTCATCCTAGTAAGGTAACATCTGGGACTTTCCAAGATTGTGTGTTCTCATGCTGGTGAAGTAATCTCCTGTTGAGGTCATTGTTTTCTGAATATGCATACTGTATTTTTGCTTGTGTTTTTCTCAATAAATACTGCTACCTGAGTTCACTCAGGGCTGGCATTTTCTCAGACATTTTCCCTGTGTCTCATTTCGAATGTCAGTCCACCATAAATGGTGACCCCGACGTGATAGCTTGGAAGGCTATACGTTTCCCGCATCCTATACTCATCGTCGCGGGCGTCGACTGGGCCCTCATCTTCTTCGCTGGACGAAGATAGATTCTTTCGTGAGTATGGGGGAGATCTCTCGAAGGCTCAGAAAGAGCACATCAGGGAATTGAGAGGGATCATTGGGAATAGTTTTGGATTTGGAATTGGCAGTAGGGGTTGTGCTGTAGGAAAGAAAGAAATTGAGGACTTATTACAGTATGTTTGGAAAAATATTAAGTCATATCCGGAGGGAGGTAGTATTAAAGTAGAGTCCTGGAAAAGATAGGGAAATTTTTGCACGAGGAACCTCGTGCCCCTTCTTCAATTTTGTTAACCTGGAGGGTGATTATGGATGCGTTAGCTACTTATGAACAACCGCTCCTAGCACCCCCGAAGAAGGTTTGCCGCTTTACCATGCGGTGCGTTTGTTGCCGGCCGACGGCACCTCCAGATAAATCTGGGGGACTGTCCGGCGCTAGAAATACTTTGTCAGAGGATAAGAATTTACCTTTAAGGGTTCAGGTGGATGCAGTTACTGCAGCTATTCAAGAAGCAAAGAATAGAGGGGAATTATCAGGAGATGATTTGGTGGAGTTTGGAGTAGAAGTTCAACTTAATCCAGTAGAAATTGTCATGGACGCTGCGTTGAATCCGCAGCGGGAGTGGAAGCCTTTACCTCTCAGGATTTTGAGGAAGTTAAGCAAGCAGCAAAAGAATATGGTGTTAGATCGCCATATACTCAGGCATTGTTAGAAGCAGTTGGTTATGGAAATAAAATGATTCCGGCTGACTGGAAAGCTCTGTTGAATATGATTTTAACTCCAGCTCAATATTTGGTGTTAGATCAGAAATGGAGACAGCTGGCAGTCCAGAGGGGAACAGCAAATGTTACCCCAGATCAGCTTTACGGAGCTGGTAATTTTACAACAGTGGAACAACAGAGAGATGGTATGCCTGATGAGGGGTTCGTTCTTCTCCCACAATTAATTTTTCAAGCCATAGGGGCTCTCCCTGACGGCGAAGGTGGTGAGAAGACCTTTACTAACATCAAGCAAGGGAACAATGAACCCTATGAAAATTTCATTAGCAGACTGAAATTGGCTATTGAAAGACAAATTGATAATCAATTCGCCCAGAAAGAGTTGCTTTTTAAGTTAGCAGATGACCTGAATGTGTTTTACTGCAGGTTTGAAAGGAAAGTACAGCCACCTATCTCCACAACCACCATCTCAAACACACCAATAACAGCCAAGCCTCCTACAACTGGCCCCAATCCATTGGGTTCACAACCTCTGGTGATCACAGAAAAAGAAGTGTAAGATCTATTTCACAGACAAAAGCCAAGAAAGGCACCAGGGCCAGACAAGATAACTCCTTCTTGCTTAAAAGTCTGTGCTGACCAATTGGCCCCCATCTTCACCTGAATCTTCAATAGATCACTAGAGAGGTGCTATGTTCCTTCTTGCTTCAAACGCTCCACTATCATCCCAGTGCCAAAGAAGCCCTCCATCAAGGAACTGAATGACTACAGACCAGTTGCTCTAACATCTGTAGTTATGAAAATCTTTGAAAGGCTTGTGCTGTCCCACCTGAAAACCATCACGGATCCGCTGCTAGATGCCATGCAGTTTGCATACCGAGCAAATAGATCGACAAATGATATTGTTAACATGGCTCTTCATTACATCCTACAACACCTTGAATCTCCAAATACCTGCGCAAGGGTCCTCTTTGTAGACTTCAGTTCAGCATTCAATACCATCATTCCAGACACTCTTCTAAGTAAATTAAACCAGCTAGCAGTACGTGAACACACTTGTAAGTGGATCATAAGCTTCCTAACAGACAGGAAGCAACAGGTGACACTAGGCAGAATCACATCCGATACCTGTACAATCAGCACAGCCCCCCCCCCAAGGCTGTGTGCTTTCTTCACTTCTCTTCTCCCTCTATACCAATGACTGCATCTCAAATGATCCATCTATTAAAATACTGAAGTTTGCTGATGACACAACAGTGATTGGTTTCATTCGAGACAACGATGAATCTGCATACAGACAGGAGGTTATACAACTTGCCTCATGGTGTAACTGGAACAATCTGGAACTGAACACATTCAAAACCATAGAAATGGTGGTAGACTTTAGAAAAAACCCTCCCATACTACCACCTCTTACAATACTAGACAACACAGTATCAGGGAGTGCATAGCACACCAACGTGCCTACCGTCCCTGTCCTATTATTTCTTTTTATTTTTCTTCAAATTTCTAGGAACTACTAGATCACATGACCTAAAATGGACACCTAGCATCAAAAACGTCATAAAAAAAGCACAACAAAGAATGTTCTTTCTGCGCCAACTCAAACTGTCGAAGGAGCTGCTGATACAGTTCTACAGAGGAATTATTGAGTCTATCATCTGCACCTTATTGAGTCTATCATCTGCACCTCTATAACTGTCTGGTTTTTTTCTGCAATCCAACAGGACAGACACAGACTTCAAAGGATAACTAGGACTGCAGAAAAAATAATTACTACCAACCTGCCTTCAATCGAGGACCTGTATACTGCACAAGTCAAAAAGAGGGCTGTGAAAATATTTGCAGAACCCTCTTTCAGCTTATTAATGTACTCCTCTTCACTTATTAAATGAGTGCTTAGTGTCCATCTTTTCTTTGCTTTTCTCCTGCCTCTCCAAATTATTTGAATTGGGTTGTGGTCGGCCCATTCATTTGGTAAAATTTTGATTTCTTTTATTTCATTTGCCAATTCCCTGTTCATCCAGGCCATGTCTATTCTTGTCGATATTTTATGCGGATTAGAATAATATGTAAATTGTTTATCTTCTGGGTTTAGTTTTCTCCATAAATCAACTAAATTTAATTCTTTCATCATATCCTTACAGGGCTTAGAGAGTTCTCTTTTCCCTTTTTGTTCTTACTCGCATTACTATGGTCTTTTGATGGTCAGCAATAGAGTTAAAGTTGCCTATCATGCAAATGTTCCTTTTTCAAAACCTATTATTTTTGGTGGAGATCTTTAAAAATTTTTCCTTGTTCTTCATTTGGAGCATAAATTGCTACCAATAAAAATGTAATAAAATTAATTGAGATTTGTACAACCAGGGTTCTTCCTTCCGGGTCTGACCAAATTAGATCTGCTTTTAAATCGTCTTTCACATATATTGCAATTCCTTTCTTTTTATGTTTATCTGCTGGTGCTGTGAATAGCTTCCCAAGTTTCGCGCAAATTAAATATCTTTCGTCATTTTTCCTGATATGTATTTCTTGTAGGCATATTATATCGGCGTTTTGTCTAGTTAGTTTGGTTAATATCCTTTTCCTTTTAGATGTTAGATTTAAACCATTTATATTAATAGAAAGGAGTTTCTTTCCTTCCTCCATTTACTTAGGTCTGTTTAGCTTTTTGTCTTGTGATAATTCGGTTCTCTTCTTGCGGTTTTTGTGGGATTGGTTCTTCTCTCTCTGGTCGTGGGTTGTCGTTCCCTTGGTTTTGGAGGGTCCTTCTCTTTTATTTCTATAGCGATTACGGTCTTCCTGCAGATTCCTTTTGGTTTCCTCCTTGGTGTATTGATCGTCCGTGCCTGTTAACTGTTCATGGTAGTCTTGTGCCTTTTCTATAGAGTCTATTTTAATTTTTCTTTCTTTCCATGTTATTAGCATCCCTTCCGGGATTAGCCATTTAAATGGAATTCCTTTTTTATTTAAATAATTAGCTAAACATTTGTAAACTTGTCTTATGACCCTCACTTTTCTCGGGATTTGCTTAAGGATCATGATCTCTTTGCCCTTATACATTATTGTTTCATCTCTAAACAGTCTGAGTATTAGATCTCTCACACATCTTCTTGTAAAACAGATATGAATCTCTCTCGGACAGTTGTGGCGTCTTGCGTAACTGGTGCTGACCCTATACACCTCGTCGAATTCCTTAAGTAGATCATCTTTTTCTTTCTCTAACAGTTCGGCCAATAATCCTGCCATTAGCTGCTCTAATTCTTCATTCTTCGATTCCTCCATGTTCTGAAATCTCAAATATGCCGCTGCTTTATCCATTTCTAGATGGACCAGGGAGTCTTCCGTTTCTCTGGTTATGTTTTTGGATTCTTCGTCTACCCTTTCTAATTTCTTCTCCATTCGTTCTGTCCTTGTCTCTATTTCTTTTATCTTTACTTCATTTTTTTCCATAGCCTGCTGCAATGTCCCTATCTTATCCTCCACCTTAAGTATATCTGCTTTCATTTCCTAAAAGAAAATAATAATGAAGCAACCTCGAAACAAAATATCTGGGATACAATGAAGGCAATCATAAGAGAAATAACAATCTCTTATAATGCCATGAGAAATAAAAGAAAACATGCCCAACAAAACAAATTACAACAACAAATTAAGGAATTGGAAATTCAATTACAAAAAATTCCCCAAAACCAAAGAATACAAAATCAGTTAATAACAACTGAACATAAATTGAACCTACTCGAACAAGAAAAAATCGAAATAAACTTGAAAATGACCAAACAAACTTATTTTGAGTATGCAAATAAACCAGGAAGATGGTTATCCCACAAACTTAAAAAAGGGAAAGAAAAGAGATTGATACATCAACTAATGAATGAGAAGGGTGATTTGCAACATGAGATAGAGAAGAAAAATGATATCGCTTACAATTACTTTCAAAGATTATATAAAAAGGAAGAAGTTAACGAAGATAAAATAAGGAACTATCTAGAGGAAACGAATGACAAAGTAATTGGAGAGGAATGGATAGAATTACTAAATAAAGATATTACATGGTCCGAATTGAAGTCAGCAATAGAGAATCAAAGTAATAACAAATCTCCAGGACCAGATGGGATTCCGGCAGAATTATACAAAGTAATAATGGACCACTGATGTTGGAAGTGTTCAATGAGGTACTTCTAGCAGCTAAGATGCCAGACTCATGGAGGGGAGCATTGATTTCGCTAATTCCGAAGGAGGATGTAGACCACAGATATATTAATAATTACAGACCAATCTCACTTTTAAACGCTGATTACAAATTATTCACTTCCATTATAGCTAATAGATTAAAACAAGTTTTAAACCCACACATTCACGAAGACCAAAATGGATTCCTCCCATCTCGACAAATAAAGAACAATTTAAGAACAGTTATTGATGTCTTAGAATTCTATGAAGCCCATCCGGAGAAACAATTCCCACTTATGTTCTTAGACGCAGAAAAAGCATTTGATAATTTAAATTGGCATTTTCTAATTCAAAAAATCTATAATATGAGTCTTGGCACTAAATTTGAAAATATTATTACAACAATCTACGACACACAACAGGCTAATATATTAATAAATGTGGAACAAACAGGTCCAATAAATATAGAAAAAGGTGTTAGACAGGGCTGCCCTCTCTCACCCCTTCTCTTCATATTTGCCCTAGAATCACTTTTAACATGCATTAGGCAAAATTCTGAAATTAAAGGACTGAGGATTAAATCAGAAAAATATAAATTACAAGCGTTTGCAGACGACATGGTCTTCTTTTTGGAGGAACCTATAGAGAAAGGATACAACCTAATAAAAGAATTAGAACGATTTGGCGCAGTTGCAGCACTAAAAATTAATAGAAAAAAGACAAAATTAATGACCAAAAACTTAACAGAAAATCAGAAGAAAGAATTAGAGGTAACGATGGGGATACAGGTAACCAAAAGAGTTAAATACTTAGGAATATGGTTAACACCACAAGGTAAATCACTTAAAGAGAATAATTATGATAAATTACTCCAACAAGTAAAGAAGGATTTAGAGGTCTGGAGCAAGTTGCAGCTTTCTCTATTGGGCAGGATTGCTTCGATTAAAATGAACATACTACCAAAATTTCTATACCTATTTCAGACAATTCCAATCAAATTACATAAAACATTCTTTGAAGAACTAAATAACACTCAAATTTATTTGGCAGGGAAAGAAAGCCAGGACTAATGTAAAGGCATTACAAGATTCGAAGAGTAGAGGGGGTCTAGCTCTTCCAAATTGGGAATTATATTACGCGGCAGCCACCTTACTATGGCTAAAAGATTGGGTGAATCTACTCAATAAAAGAACCCTATTATTAGAAGGGCACGATCTCCAGAGGGGGTGGCATGCCTTTTTATGGGAAGTGGGGAAACCCAAGCAGTCATACTTTCATAGACATCTTATTAGGGACTCACTATTAACTAATTGGGAAAAAGTTCGCAAAAAACACTATCTAAAAATGCCGACTTGGTTATCAACAATGGAGGCAATGGTACACCCTAATAACCTGGACATAACAAAAATGATTAAATATAAAGATTTACTAGACCCACAAGGACAACCGAAAACTCGACAAGAATTACAAGAGCGAGGATTTAAAATTGATCAGTGGTTATATATGCAAATCCATAGTAGATATAAACAAGACAACAAAGACTTTGGAATTTATACTAACCGCAGTACTTAGACAAAATTTTATTAGGACCAAATAAAAAGAATATATCTAAATTTTACAAATACTTATTGGAAGTAGAACTAGAACAAGAGATAGTCAAAGGAAATATGACAGCCTGGAGCAGGAATGTGGGACGAAGTATTACACTATCAGAATGGGAAAGGATTTGGAATAGAAATATCAAGATCACAAAATCGGCAGCCTATAAAGAAAATACATACAAAATGTTTTACAGATGGCACATACCCCCTTTGAGGTTGGCGAAAATGCACCCCAACACAAGTCCAAAATGCTGGAAATGCAAAAGCATAGATGGAACCTTTTTCCACATGTGGTGGTCATTCAAGGAAACCCAGAAATACTGGCAAAAAATTAGAAAATGGTTGGAGGAGATAACTAAAGAACAAATGGAATACAAACCAGAGTCCTTCCTATTAGGGATTTTCGACAAACAATTATCAAAAAAGACGAAGTATATAATAATTCACATTTTAACTGCGGCCAGGCTAGCATTTGCTCAGTGCTGGAAATTACCTTACACTCCCACAGAACAGATGGTTATTCAGAAAATATTAGAGTGCGCAGAAATGGACAAATTGACTCTAGCCTTAAAAAACAGAGTCCTCAATATATTACAATAATTGGAACCCCAGGTATAACTGGTTAATTCAATGATAGACTGTTTATAAGAGAAACTTAGTTGAGGGTAATTTAAGTATAGATACCGATAAGATATGCGTATATGTTACAACTTAAGAAGAATAGATCTTACAAACTGTCAAAAAGGATATTGGTTTTTTTTTTAATGCTTCTTTTTCATTTCTCTTTCTTTTTTCTTCCCTCTTTCTTTCTTTTTACATCTCTCTCTTTCTTTCTTTTCTTGGCCTTGTCAAGGCCTTGTTTTTTGTGTATGTATTGTAGATCTGTTTTTAATTGTAAAATTAATAAAATTTATTTTTAAGAAAATATTTGCAGAACCCTCACATCCCAGACATAAATTGCTTCAACTCCTTCCCTCAAAACAATGCTATAGAGCAGTGCACACCAGAACTAGACACAAGAACAGTTTTTTCCCGAATGCCCTCACTCTGCTAAACAAATAATTCCCTCAACACTGTTCAACTATTTAAAAAGTCTGCACTACTATTACTGTTAATCTTCTCATCACTCCTTATCACCCATCCCCACCCATTTGTGACTGTATGACTGTAATTTTGTCACTTGTATCCTTATGATTTATTTTGACTGTTTCCTAGTATGATTTGATTGCTTATTGTACCCTATGACTATCATTAAGTGTTCTACCTTATGATTGTTGACTCTTGATGAATGTATCTTTTCTTTTATATATAATGAGAGCATTTGCACCAAGACAAATTCCTTGTGTCCAATCACACTCGGCCAATAAAGAATTCTATTCTATTCTATTCTATTCTATTCTATTCTATTCTATTCTATTCTATTCTATTCTATTCTATTCTATTCTATTCTATTCTATTCTATTCTATTCTATTCAAATCATTAAATCATTAAAATAGAATCATCAACAAAGAGGACTTAGAACTTAGAATAACTTTATTGTCACGTTGAATATGCACTAATCTGCATACAATAAAATGAAATTTCATTGCATACAGCTTTTAAACGTCCAATATATAGTACATAACCATGACTGAATACATGAATACAAAATTATGGGTATACCCACATACATTATATGACACAGAGAAACAACAGAGTCTAGTTCAGATGTATACATGTACATGGTGAGAAAAACGATTCTTGCAAGTTTTCCAGAGGGGTGGCCTAGGGAACAAAGATGTTACAGAATCTTTTCATAAAAGACCCCAAAAAGCAATTCATTCTCTCTTCTTACTAGGAGCGGGAACTGGATATCCACAAATGGTTATTAAAAATAGGGAAATGGGCTGGGCAGAGGCAACTACAAACTTTTCAATAAGCTAGTTGTGATTAACTCAGGATTGTACGAGATGGGAAAATAATTTGGACTTTAGGGAGTGGGGTTGGGGAAAGACCAGGGTCCACATCCATGGGGTGGGGGAAAGACCAGGGTCATGGGGGAAATGTATGATGTAATTTAGTATCAGCTGCACCCAGCAACACGCCAACATGGCCATTTCTAATAAACAAATTTACTTTTTCTGAGATGTGGTTAGAGACTTTTGATTAGAATAAGGGAGAAGTTGTTGGAGCCCTGACACTCTACAGTTAGAATTTTGCGTGGCAGAAACTTTGGTCACCTAGAAACTATCTTTGAAAACATTTATGGAATGCAAGCTGCTCCCCCCCCTCCCTTTCTGTTGGAAACTCTAAAAAGACCATAGAAACATTTTATGAGTTGATATTGAGCGCCCTGCAACTCTTCACAAGGCACACCTGGGGACTGAGACTTAAAGAGACATTGTGAGGAGGGACATTTTTTGGGAACAAATGATGAATTCCTGGAGCGTTGAGTGTTGACATTTGAACTTTCCTGGATTCCTTGCATTCTTTTTGGATTTCTGGATTACTTGCCTTGCTCCCTTGCTTCCTGGACTCCTTGACTTGCCCTGCTGGATTTCTTGCTTTGCAGCCATGGTGCTCACAGCATTGGGCTGCACTATTTGCAGCGAGAGGCTGCTTGAGGTATGTGTGTGTGCATATGTGTGATCACTTTGCTCTGAGACTTGCCAGAAATATGGGAGCGTTTGGGGAAATTTGGAACAATAATGGGGCAGTCTGAACTGCCAGCTGCCTGTGTGATCTCTGTACCATGCTCCAGGTCATCGCATATGTATATGTACATGGGTGGGATTCAACTGGTGTTATTACCGGTTCGAAAAGAGTGCATTTGCACTAAATAATTAAGTCTTATGAGCCTAAGAAACTACTTCACGATCAGATACCAACTTTTATCATTAAATGTTCCTTAGTATTTAGATCTGGTCTCAGAATGATAATGTAGCACTTGGGGAAGAAGATGCAGGCCAGCAGGCCAGCACCAGAAGCCAAGATGGAGAAGACCTGCATGGCCACCATGTATTTCCCTTTGGTGCTCAAGTAGGTGGGCAGGAAGGAGATCCAGACACTGCAGAAGACCAACATGCTGAAGGTGATCAATTTGGCTTCATTGAACGCACCAGGAAGGTTCCTGGCCAGGAAAGCCACCGTGAAGCAAATAGCAGCAAGGAAACCCATGTAGCTGAGAACAATATAAAACATGGTGACAGAGCCTTCATTACATTGAAGGATGATCACTCCTGATTGGGAGTGCAGGTCAGAATCAGGAAATGGAGGAGAAACTCCCAGCCAGATTGCACAAATTACAATTTCTCCAGCACAACCAGAAAGGATGATGGAGTTGGCCAAGCTCTTCCCCAACCATCTCCTCACCCTGTTCCCCGGTTTCGTGGCCAGGAAGGCTAGTACTACCGTGATTGTTTTGGCTAAAACACAAGACACAGCTACTGAGAAGACGATGCTGAACACTGTTTGTCGGAAAAGGCAGGTGGCTTTCCTTGGTCGGCCAATGAAGAAAAAGGAGGACAAGAAGCAAAGAAAGAGGGAGACCAAGAGGATGTAGGAGAGGTCACGGTTGTTGGCTTTGACAATGGGAGTTTCTATGTATTTAAGGAATATGACTAAAACAAAGCCTGTTGTTAGAAACAAGAGTACAGCAAAGAAGGCCAGGATGATGCCCAGATGTTCTTCATAGGACAGGAAGGTTATTCTTTTGGGGATACATTGGACTCTGTCACCAGTTGGATATTTATCCTCTGGGCACTTGGTGCATTTTTCAGTATCTGAGAAGAGAGTAAGCAATATTATTTTTATAGTTTCTCATTTCACCTTATAAGAAAGATCTTCTTTGGATGACAGCTGATACTGAGAGACAGGAAAGCCATAGTAATTGGTAAACTGAAATATATAGACATATATTATCTTATAAACAATAAATAAATAAAACCCAAAATAATTGATGCCACAATCACCCTTCCTTGAGGCAATCTACATTGTTGTAATCTGGCGTTGACCTCACTTCATCCCAATGTCTGGAAGAACAACCTCCAGAGCTTTAGGAGGGTGGGCGGCCTGTTGGGTTTCAATGGGGAGGGTGTTCAATAGGGCAGGAGCTCCGACAAAAACAAACAAAAGGCAAGCTTTTGAGGATCCACATAGTGGCAATGTTTTAGTTTCTGGTTGTGCACCTAGTTTAGTCGCTCAATGGGATAGCCACACATTCTGAGGGCTTCCTTGATGTCCTTTAATTCTTTTTCTTTTCCCTCTTTGCTGGTAGATAAACCTTCAGCCTGGGGGTGTAGGATTCTGATAACTCCCATGCTGTGCTCCAGTGAGTGGTGAGAATCAAAATCTAAATATTGATCACTGTATGTGGGTTTTCTGTAAACTTCAATACTAAGTCTTTTGTTTGCTCTTGTTCATTGAACCCAAACACTCTTCCTACTCTCCCAAGTAGATCTTTCTCTTATGATCTTAATAAATATTGACTGACTGATATATCTTTTGGCCTGTAAGATAAAATTGGTTTGGATGAGCAAAACACATTGACCTGAAACCATTCCTCAACTTTCAAAGGATTTAGATGGTAAACATGGAAATAAACTTTCAAGCTGACAAGTAGAAAAGATGCTTCCTTTAGCACAATTCATCTTGCCTATTCCACTATGTTCTTCCACCCCTTCCTGCCTTATTCTTCAAGATCTTATTCCTCCCATTATGGAATAAATTGGACATGAGGAAAATAGCAATGAAGAATAAAATAGTCAAGTTTACACGTATCTTTTAACATGAACTTTGATGAAATGCTCTCGTTGAATCCAATGCCTTTTCCTCTGGTTTAACATACCTTCCTGTGTGGAGATGGTCCCCTCCGGACAAGGAATACAATCATAACAGCAAATTGGTTCTTCTTTCCGAGCCCGTTTCACAAATCCAGGGTGACAATTGTCCACACATTTGGACTGAGGAAGAGACTAAGCAGAAAAACAAAATTCATTCCAAAATATCTGTCAAATTTTTATTTATTAGATTGATTGAAATAAAATGAAACTCTGCTTAAGAAAGAAACTTCTGAGTAATACAGGTGAAACTCGAAAAAGTTGAATGTTGTGCAAAAGTTCATTTATTTCAGGAATGCAATATAAAGGGTGAACCTAATATTTGAGATAGACTCATTACATGCAAAGCAAAATAGTTCAAGCCGTGATGTGTCATAATTGTGATGATTGTGGCTTACAGCTCATGAAAACCCCAAATCCACAATCTCAGAGAATTAGAATATTACATGCAATCAATAAAACAAGGATTTTACATAGAACAATATCGGACCTCTGAAAAGTATAACCATGCATATGTACTCAGTACTTGGTTTGGGCCCCTTTTGCAGCAATTACTGCCTCAATGCGGCATGGCATGGAAGCTATCAGCCTGTGGCACTGCTGAGGTGTTATGGAACACCAGGATTCTTCAATAGCGGCCTTCAGCTCTTCTGCATTATTCGGTCTTGTTAGGGATAACATTGTTTACCCTAACTGGTTTGGGTAAAAATAATAAATAATGGTATCATGGTTTGTTAGTTAAAGTGTGTGTAACTTTAACTGCAAGAATGTAATTAAGGGTGTGGTTGTAAAAGCACTATATAAGAAGCGAGGCAATTCCAGCTCGCTCGCTCTGGCTTACTGATCCCTAATTACTTGATGGATTGATGACTGCGTTCTTGCTGGAAAGGGGAGAGAACAAGGAGTGTTGATATTTTCTCAACGGAGAGAAAATAAAGATTGGACTGATTTAATGTAAGTGAACTGACATTGGCTATTCAACACAGACTTTGCAAATAGAGTATCCCCGACAAGACTTGACTGAAATTGATATATGACTAATGGACCGTTTATTTGACTTTGCTATAATTCTTAAATGGAATAAACAATATTTTTGATAGCACAAGCGTATCTGTATTTTTACTGCGTGTTAACTAGAAAACTTATCTCACACATTTACCTGTCTTCCTATCTGACTTCGCTGCACGTTCTGTTTAGTTTGTTTTCCTTAACACCCGTTGGGGAATCCAGGCTTAACACTTGTTATGGGCCCATAGAGACTGCAAAGTCAGTTTAACTAGGATAAAAACAGGTTTAGGTAAAAAGTGAGATTTTGTGTTGTTACACGTTACAGTAAACAGACAGCTGTGTTTTATCAATTATAGTTTTATATCCATATAGTGAAACATGGCACAAGTCAGTCTACACAGTTTGTCCCTTATATCCAAGTTGGATGGAACAAACTATGTTTCATGGTCTATGAAATGTAGTCTACTTCTACGAAGAGAAGGTCTGTGGAACATAATTGAAAACCCACCAAACGTAGAAGAATGGGATCCTGAAGATGAGGAAGATAGTAAAAAGATAGAAGAATTTAAACAGAAAAATGAACAAGCTATTTGCATCATAGGACTAACATTAACTGATCAGCAACTTGTTCATATACGTGGAGAGCAAACTGCTGTTGGGTGTTGGCAAAAACTGAGGAGGATTTATGTTCGAGATAACGTTGGTGCTCACATAAATCTAACACGGAAGCTTTTCCGCACATATCTCCAAAGGAATGGTGATATGCTGAGTCATTTGAATACTATGAAAAGCATTTTTCAAGAACTTCATGAGAAGGAGTTAATTTTCTCTGAACTACACCAGGTCTACATAATTCTATCTTCATTAGACGAAAGTTTTGATGACTATGTAACTTCCCTTGAAATATTGCCTAAAGAAAGCCTAACTTTAACTGATATCACTGGCAGATTGATTGAAGAGGCCAGAAGAAGGCTTGAAAGAGATCAGTTAAGGAGGGAGCAACCTCAAAAGGAAAATAATGAATCTCCTACTGCATTCGCAATTAAACAGTGTTTTAATTGTGGAGGGAGAGGATATTTTGCAAGATTTTGTAAGAAACCAAAGCGCAAGAATGCAAGACAGAATGCTGGAAGCCAACAAAGAAGAAATAAGAATTATGAGTTAGCAATGTATAGTAATGAAGTTGTAAAAAATAATTTATGGGTGGTTGACAGTGGTGCGTCCCACTGTATAACAAATGATAACAAAAAATTTGTAAAAATATCCATGAGTTCACAGCATATCTCATTGGCAAACGGATGGAAACTGAAGGCAAAAGGTGAAGGTATAGCTCATTGTTCTAGTATAAATGAGAACATAAAAATGTTATATGTACCTCAACTTAAATTTAATTTGCTTTCAGTTAGAATGTTGGTTAGATTAGGATACATAGTTACCTTTAGGGGAGATACTTGTTTAATTGAAAAAGAAGGTAAGAAAATTACTGCATCTTTAAGAGGTGACTTATATGTGTTAAATGATAATGGTTTAGAGGTGGCTAACACAGTTTGTGATAATAGAAAACCTCATGATGAATGTATTCACTTGTTACACCAACGGCTAGGTCATTTAAATTTTAAAATGATTAAGAGAACTGTTCAACTATCTAAAGGAATAAGTTTGAAACCTTGTAATAAGTATTTGCAATGTTCTGCTTGTAATCAAAACAAAAGCAAAGTTATACCGGCAAATAGAGTTGATGGATTTACTACCAAAGAGCCTTTAGAGGTAGTATTTGCCGATATAATAGGTCCTAAAAAGCCAAGTGTAGGTGGTGCTAGATACATATTAAGCATAATGGACCACTATTCTAGGTATGGTTTCTGTTTTCTAATGAAGAGAAAAACTGAAACGTATGCAAATTTCTTTAATTGGTTAAAATTTGCAGAAAGGAAAACTAAAAAGAAACTAGTAACTCTTATAACAGATAATGGTATGGAATTTACAAATAATAAATTCCAGAATAGACTTAGAATGGCAGGTATTCAACATAAAAAGTCTGCACCATATAGGCCTCAACATAATGCATTTATAGAGAGAAGAGGCCAAACACTGCAATCAATGGGAAGGACAATGTTATCTGATTCTGGATTACCTGACAATTTGTGGGGAGAAGCTATAATGTGTGGTAATCACATATTAAACAATGTTGTTAATTCAACAACAGGTGAATTACCATTCACTCTGTGGCATGGTAGGAAACCTGATTTGAGTTATATTCACATATTTGGTGCACCAGCATGGGTACATATCCCTACACAACTCAGGGACAAAGGACAACATAGAGCTAAAAGATTAATTTTTGTTGGATATCAAGCAAACCATAGATCTTATAGATTCTGGGAACCAGGTACATCTAGAGTATATTGCAGTGCTAGTGCACAATTCCTAGAAAATATAGGATGGAATAGATTAGAGCAGGATTCAGATAATGATATAATTATAGAACCCTATAAGAGGCAGAAAGAAAAGACTAGTTATAAGAAAAGTCCAATTAAAGAAGAAATCCATGAAGAGCAAATAGAACCAGATCAAGAGGAAATAATTGATCAAGAAGAGATAGATAGTCAAGAACAGGAAATAAAGGAAAGTCTACCTGTAAGTCCAGTTATACCTAGACGCACAACGCGTATAACCAGACCACCTGAAAGATATCAGGCAAGTATTGTTTGCCAAGTAAATAAAGTTCCTACTAGCATAGATGAACTTAAGATGTATCCTGCTAAGGATCAGGAGAATTGGAAAAAGGCAATGGAAAAAGAGTTAAATTCATTAAAGGAAATGAAGGTTTATGAAGAAACCAAATTACTTCCAGGAGAAAAATCCATTGGATGCAAATGGATATTTAAAGTAAAGACTGGAAATAATGGGAAAGTAACTTATAAAGCTAGATTAGTAGCACAAGGATTTAATCAAAATGTATTTGATTATGATGAGGTATTTGCACCAAATCTTAAGGCAACAACTTTAAGAGCAGCTTTAGTATGGGCAGCTAAGAAGAATTATATAGTTAACCATTTAGACGTAGAAACTGCATATCTGCATGCACCATTGCAGCATACAATATATTTGAAAAAACCAGTTGGTATAAATAATAATAAAGTAAATAGCAATGATTGTTGGAAACTCAAGAAGAGTTTATATGGATTGAAACAATCTGGTTATGAATGGAACCAATATATTGTGAAAGAATTAAACAATATAGGGTTTAAATCTGGTTTAGCAGATCCATGTATGTTTAAAAGAGAAAATAATGGAACGGTGTCATTATTGTTATTATTTACAGATGATATTGCTTTGATTACTAAGACCAATAATGAAGCTACTGAGATTATTTCATTATTAGCCAAAAGGATAAAATTAAAGCATTTAGGTGAAATTAAAAAGTATCTAGGATTGACAATTAATAAAACCACAAAACGATTTAAGATATCTCAAGAGGATAAAATTTGCCAATTAATTAAATTGTATAAAATGGAACTTTGTAAGCCTGCAAAGACTCCAATGAGTCAGGAAATTTGCAAAATGGATGCTCAAAGTCCCAAATTTGATAAGACCATATATCAATCTTTGATTGGTAGCTTATCATATATAAGCAATTGGTCAAGGCCAGATATAGCTTATAGTGTGAATCAGCTGGCACGATATAATAATGATCCACATCAATGTCATTGGCAAGCATTAAAGAGAATTTTAAGATATCTTAAAGGAACAATGCATCATGCATTGTATCTAGAGCCAAAAGGTGATTTGAATCTCAGTCCCTATGCAGATGCAAGTTTTGCAACTGACATAAACACTAGAAAATCAACATCTGGGATGGCTATATTACTTGGTAAGACACTAATAGGGTGGAGGTCAATCAGACAACAGCATATTAGCTTGTCAACGATGGAAGCAGAATTTTCATGTCTGTCATTACTATGCACTGACTTAATTCTGTACAAACAGTTATTATTAGACATGGGTATAACTGTTAAAGATTCCATTATTGTGTACGAGGACAACCAGGCAGCCATACACTTAGCTACTAATATTGCTGTAAAGACTAGATCAAAGCATACTGATTTAAGATACTTAAATGTTAGAGAACCTGTTAAAAATGGTCTAATTAAACTTGAGTACTGCATGACGGAAGAAAATATTGCAGACCAGTTTACAAAAGCTCAAGGTGTTGTAAAATTTAAAGAGTTGTAACAATTATGATTTAAGGGTGTAAATGGTTATATTATTGTAATATTATTATTATTACCCAAAAGGGGAGAATGTTAGGGATAACATTGTTTACCCTAACTGGTTTGGGTAAAAATAATAAATAATGGTATCATGGTTTGTTAGTTAAAGTGTGTGTAACTTTAACTGCAAGAATATAATTAAGGGTGTGGTTGTAAAAGCACTATATAAGAAGCGAGGCAATTCCAGCTCTCTCGCTCTGGCTTACTGATCCCTAATTACTTGATGGATTGATGACTGCGTTCTTGCTGGAAAGGGGAGAGAACAAGGAGTGTTGATATTTTCTCAACGGAGAGAAAATAAAGATTGGACTGATTTAATGTAAGTGAACTGACATTGGCTATTCAACACGGACTTTGCAAATAGAGTATCCCCAACAAGACTTGACTGAAATTGATATATGACTAATGGACCGTTTATTTGACTTTGCTATAATTCTTAAATGGAATAAACAATATTTTTGATAGCACAAGCGTATCTGTATTTTTACTGCATGTTAACTAGAAAACTTATCTCACACATTTACCTGTCTTCCTATCTGACTTCGCTGCACGTTCTGTTTAGTTTGTTTTCCTTAACACCCGTTGGGGGAATCCAGGCTTAACAGGTCTCATGTATCTCATCTTTCTCTTGGCAATGCCCAATAGATTCTCTATGGGGTTCAGACCAGGTGAGTTTGCTGGCCAATCAAGCACAGTAATCCCACGGTCATTGAACCAGGTTTTGGTGCTTTTGGCAGTATGGACAGGTGCCAAGTCCTGCTGGAAAATGAAGTCAGCATCCCCATAAAGCTCATCTGCGGAAGGAAGCATGAAGTGCTCCAAAATCTGCTGGTAGATGGCTGCGTTGACCCTGGACTTAATGAAGCACAGTGGACCAACACCAGCAGAGGACTTGGCTCTCCAAATCAACACAGACTGTGGAAACTTCACACTGGACTTCAAGCATCTTGCAGTGTGTGCCTCTCCATTCTTCCTCCAGACTCTGGGTCCTTGGTTTCCAAATGAGATGCAAAAGTTGCTCTCATCAGAAAAGAGGACTTTGGCACTGAGCAACAGACCAGTTCTGTTTTTCTTTAGCCCAGATAAGATGTTTCTGACGTTGTTTGTTGTTCATTGAAGCCCATGTCCATGATCCGTCTGTGTGTTGTCACTCTTGATGCACTGACTCCAGCCTCAGTCCACTCCCTGTGAAAGTCCCCAACACTTTTGAATGGCCTTTTCCTGACAATCCTCTCCAGGCTGCGGTCATCCCTGCTGCTTGTGCACCTTTTTCTTCCACACTTTTCCCTTCCACATAACTTTCTATTAATGTGCTTTGATACAGCACTTTGGGAACATCCAACTTCTTTTGCAATTACCTTTTGAGGCTTACCCTCCTTATGGAGGGTGTCAATGATGGTTTTCTGCACAACTGTCAGGTCAGCAGTCTTTCCCATGATTGTGATTCTTACTGAACCAGACTGAGAGACCATTTAAAGGCCCAGGAACCCTTTGCAGGTGTTATGGCTTAATTAGCTAATTAGAGTGGGACACTTTGAGCCTAGAATATTGAACCTTTTCACAATATTCTAATTTTCTGAGATTGTGGATTTGGGGTTTTCACGAGCTGTAAGCCATAATCATCTCAATTATGACACATCACGGCTTGAACTATCTTGCTTTGCATGTAATGAGTCTATCTCATATATTAGGTTCAGCTTTTATGTTGCATTCCTGAAATAAATGAATGTCGCGTCGAGTGTCCGGTCTGTTGTTTCGATCTCCTGGTTTGCTTGCTGAATTCCTCTCAGAAAGCAATTTAGTGGAGCCCTCGCAAGGGTGAGTGCAAAGCACAAAGAAAAAAAGACACGAAACAAAAGATTTCTTCAGGTGAGGCAGCACATCGCCTGGGGCAGATGGAATTGTCCCGGCTGAGCCTGAGACAGATGGATTGTTCAGGCTGCCAGCTTGCTCTGCGCTGTCCTCTTTTATTGTACTGAATAAAAGAGGGGGGGTGAGGGGGATTGCAGAAAGACAAAGAAGTTACAAACTTTATCTTTGAGACCAGGCTACGTGATACAAGTAACGAACTTTTTGACTGTTAAACATGTTTTACCGAATACACATCTTTTATCTGACACAGACCTCTGTGAAATATGTCTTTACTTTATCTGACACAGACTTCTGTGAAGTTAATCTTATCAACTTCAGCTTCTTCCTGTCAGTTCTTTTCCTGTCAGTTTAGTGAACTTTGCTCTGAGAGGTATACGTGCTGAGCAGGATTTGTCTTATGGAAAAATACTGAGACAGAATAGCCACAATTCCTCCTTTTCTTTATTTTTTGTGCTCATGATTCTAGGTAGAGTCCTTTCTCCTCCCGAGTAGTCCCATAAGGTGGCAACAAACCCTTCAGTTTGTTGGTGCCTTGCAGATCTAACTCATACGAGGAAAAGTCCTCATCCCCCAAATCATGGCTTGGCAGTGTTAACAAAACTTCTTTGGGAGAAAAGGAGTTATTAGTGTCTATTTCTTCCTCTGACTCTTGGTCAGAGTACCATTCCAGCAAAGGTTTTTTGACAAGATCTTTTGATTCAATTACAGATGTGAGAAAGCTAACTGTTTTTTGAGTATTGTTAACTTCATTGTCAAGTGTTTTCAAACGATCAGTTTTAGATGAATCATTAAGTGTAGTTGCTAACAATGTGTAAGAAGAATTGACCAACTGTACTAATGGATTCACCTGAATATTGGGTTTTTGTAGAAAGATTGATTTCAAATTAGGATTGGGACCAACATCATAATTAGACATAGATATAGAAAGACGAATTGTAAAAATATTCCCTTCATCTCCTTGACCATCCCACTGACGTCCTCCCCAAGTAAACCCAACCATCCATTGTTTTTTTGTAAGTGTCTTTCCTTGTGCAGTAAAAGTGATTCTGAGTGGATTTATTCTCTGTCCACAACAAGGCCATTGAGAGCAGGGAAGATGTGCTTGAGCACGGGTAATATGAATATAGTCATTTTTGGTAGGTGCTTCCCACCAGATATGACCTGTGGATACACAACTCCATTTTTTACAATATCTGTCAACTACCCCACCGCAGGCAGAACGAGAAGTACCAGTACTATGAGCAGGACAAAAATATAATCTAAAGTTGTCAGCAGGTGCTGGAGAACAGGAGCCTTGCTTGTCCCATGTATCAGCTTGTAGTTTTTTGTCTGCGAATTTTTCTACTCCTGTCCCCATTTCAGCAAAATCCATGAAAAGCTGAGGAAACCATGGCCATCTAGTATAGTTAGTGGTGGTGTTTAAAATTTTTCCTTGAAAATCAAGGATAGTCCAGGTGTAAGTTTGAGGTTGATGTTCATTTGTAGAAGATGATTGTATGCTTCGAGGAATGCGATGATAGCCAAATCTTGGAACAACATGAGATGCAGACTGCTTAGAGATGGAGTTGTCAGTGATGAAGGCAGGATACCGAAGATGGCGAACTCGAATGAGAGCTGTAGTCTTGCGATGGATGTCATCAGGGATGAAGTGACGTCTTCGCACGACAGGTGGTTTGTAGCGATCAGGAACCCAGGAAGATGAATGATGCAATATGCATTTGGTGACATCACAGGGTGGAAAGCAGCAGCGAAGATGCCAGCGTAGTTTATCTCCAGGAAAAGTTGTCTCAGAATTAGCTTGAGATGGCAATGTAAGTAAAACAGAAGATAGTGGAGTAGATGCCACTGAAGAAGTGGAAAGCAATAGAACAGTGTGATTGAAATAAGTGTGATTGTGAAAAAATCCTAAGCAAGAATAAGAACCTATAGTAAGTGGAGTAACATGTATAGTTAAAAATATTAAACAAGGAGAATAGTAATAGTAAATAGTTATGTCAGAAGTAGGAGAAAGAAAACTACCGTTGTGTTGGAAAACATAACAGTGTCAGCAAGGAAAGCAAAAATAGCATCAGGAGATGCCTTAAATTGAGAAAAGACAGGAAGTATTGATATCAGAAGAAAGATTAGAGTTAGAGTCAGGTTTGCCATGGTAAGGTCTGACACAGCGAGCAGGAACCCAAAGCACTCGATCAGGAAGTTGGACAGCAGCGTAACCTTTTCCCCAGGTGATGAGCTGTGCAGGACCTTTCCACGCAGGATCTGGAAGCTGTCTGAAATAAACAAGAGGACGGGAAGAGGGAACTACTAGCTTGGTGAAGTGGCGAGAAGCCGCCGTAGAGGGAGGAGAGCCAGTAAGATTGAGAAAGTTAAGAGTGTACAGACAAACATTTAAGATATTTTGCAACGTTGGGAGGTTCGGGGGGCCTGAGCCTTTTTTCCCCAAGTGCCGATCAAGGGCTTGTTTCAAAGTTAGGTGCGATCTCTCCACAATCGCTTGACCTTGGCTGTTGAAGGGTAAGCCAAACTTATGTGTGATGGCCCACTTATGACAAAACTCAGCAAAGGGAGAACTGACATAAGCAGGACCATTATCTGTTTTGAGAATTTTTGGACATCCCAACGTTACGAATGACCGAATACAGTGATTAATAACATTTTTTGTAGCCTCTCCTCTTTGCAATGTTGCTATAATAAACCCTGAATATGTATCTACTGATACATGAATGTATTTCCAGGGAGCAAAGGGAGGATAATGAGTGACATCCATTTGCCATGTATCACAGGCTTGAGTACCCCTAGGATTAACGCCTTCAGGGATACCTTTGGCCTGCAAGCTACATGTTGGACATTGTTGAATTATTGCTGTGGCTTCTTGATATGTAATTCCAAATTGTCGCACCAGGGCTTTCCTGTTTTGATGAAAATAATCATGACTCTCCCCAGGTGAAAGCTGTTGGAGAAGGGGAGAGGAGGCCATAATTTTACAAGCCTCATCTGCCATGTGATTGCCTTCTGCTAGGAATCCAGGCAATTGCTGATGACTTCTGATATGGGCTACAAATAAAAGTTTCCCTCGTTTTTTCAAGTGTCTGAAGCTGTAAAAAAAGTTTCATTAGAGAGGGAGGGGTAACAGGAGAAATATATGCATCAAAAATATGAGCAACCATCTGAGTAACATACATGCTATCAGATATTACATTTAAAGATTGTTGTGAAAAAAGAGACAACGCCAATAAGAAAGCAGCTAATTCAGCTTGTTGTGCTGATGATTGTGAAGTAGTTAAGCGTTTATGCCATTGAGCATTTTCATACCATGTACATGCTCCAATATTTTTTGAACCATCAGTAAAGACAGTTAAGCCTTCCTTCAATGGCTGTTGGACAAAAGGTGATTGTAAAACAAAAGGAACTGTTTTCAACACCTGCAGTCGTGAATCAGAAGGAAGGTGGCACGACACTTGGCCACACCAATCTTCCAACGCATCCTGCAGTGTTGTGGAAGTCTGAAAAAGAGGTTCCCATTGAGTAATCTTAAAAGGAATATACAATGTAAAAATATCCATTCCCATTAGAGCTTTGGTTCTCTTACGCCCTTTTTCTATAAGAGAAGCCATTTGTGCTGCTCTAGTAAAAATAGATGTTTTTGGAGTGTGTGGTGGATGTAACCATTCCAAGATATGAAGATTTTTTGTATTAGATATTTGAACAATTATTGCAGTCAGTAGTTGATGAGTGGAAAGAATAGCAAGAGAAGGTGGTTAAAGACAGGAAAGGTCGGGCCCAGTTTATGGTACCCAGATATTGCTGAAGTTGAACCAAGGTGGGTTGAGAAGATAGAGACAAAGAGTTTTACTCAGAAAAGCGATGGGCTGGTATTGCCCCTCCCTTTCTCTGATATTTTGGTGGAATCAATCTATATTCTCTGAAAAGAGCAGCCCACTAGGGGTCGCCCTCTCATTTCTTTTTTCTTTGCTACTTTCTTGTTTACTTTCAAACAAACATCCAGAATTCCCTCATTGCATTCACAGACATACACATCCTTCTCAATTTGTCAAAGCCTCTTTCCTTCCTCCAAACAACACATCCACAAACCATCTCTCTCCTTCCTACTTCCATTTCCTTCCTTCATCTTTATCATCAAATCTACGTGCAATAAACAATCTTAGCTTCCCACTCTTGTCTTCTCAAGTACATCAGAAATTGTGGAAAAGCAGAACAATAGAGTAGCAAGACATTATTTACATAGTATTGACACATGGTAGAGTTTTAGCAAAAGATTCCATTAATCAATAATGAGTTTTGTGTTAAGTTGAGACATAAGATCACGGCCCCACAGGTTGAACAGACACAACAGAGAAGTTATAAAAAGACAGTTAAATGATTTGTTCTAAGATGGAACACACTGAGAATAAGAATGAAAAATCTGTGGGGTCCTTGAAGAATTTTGTTAAAAGACAAAGAAGGTTGAGAAGGACCTTTCTCATGATGGGATAATCCCCTGCCCCCATCTGAATCTCATCCTGTGGAGTACGGGATGGCTCCCTGACAAAGAAGATGGTCCAGGGTAACAGCTTGAGGAAGGCCAGCTGTTGCAACAGATTGAACTGCTAAGCGATAGTCATTGTGCCAAGCAGCAAGTTGAGAAGATGTCAGAGAAAAGAATCCTTTAATCAGTGCCTTCTGAAAGGTATTACGAACAGGCAAGGAGGCAGGAGAATCAGTGGAGTTGATAGGGTTAACATCAGGAATGTGAGGTGGGTTGTAGGGAGGAGGGGAAGAGGGGAAGAAGTGTCAGGATATGGAGGTGGTAAGGAAGAATTTGTATCAAGATGAGCTGCAAGAGGCTTGGAAGTTTTTGAATTAGAAGAAGGGGAATCAGAGGAAACAGGAGAAAGAGAATTTTCAGGAAGACTAGAAGAAGGATAAACAATTGTTATAGCAGCCATTATCGTTCTCCAAGAGATAAGTATATCCATGGGAGCTCTGGGAATTTCATGTAAATATTTCCCTAATTTTTCCCATTGAGAATGGCTAAGAGTTCCAGCAGATGGATAGGCTGGACAGTGTGCCTCAATGTAAATTATAAATTTATTTAAAGATTTCTTCGAAATTGGGTACAGAGTTGTACCATTAATTTTCTGAAAGGAATTAGCCTTCTTCACTAGACTATAAAGTTCGTCCCTGTGCCCTGACGAAACTTGAAAAAGTGAGGAGCCCATTACTTACGATTCGTACGAAACCTATGCCAGGTGCGTAGCAATGGGAGTGAAGGCGATGCACCTCTAGCCAGAAGTCACACCTTGGAACCAGAAAATCGAAGAGATCCCGGACGAATCAAGGGATCCCGGACGAGCCCCCAGCTGTCGCGTCGAGCGACCGATCCTTTATTTCGATCTTCTGGTTGATTGCTGAATTCCTCTCAGAACGGGACCCTCGCAAGAGTGAGATACAGAGAAGCCCTCGCAAGGGCGAAGTTTGGCAAAAGCAGGACCCTATCCAGGGTGAGTTTGAGCAGCGGAACCCTAGCCAGGGTGATTGAGGGACTCGCGCAAGAGTGATTGCAAAGCGAAAAGAAAAAGAACACAAGACGAAGATTTCTTTAGGTGAGGCAGCACATCGCCTGGGGCAGATGGAATTGTCCCGGCTGAGCCTGAGACAGATGGATTGTTCAGGCTGCTAGCTTGTTCTGCGCTGTCCTCTTTATTGTACTGAATAAAAGAGGGGGGTGAGGGGGATTGCAGAAAGACAAAGAAGTTACAAACTTTATCTTTGAGACCAGGCTACGTGATACAAGTAACGAACTTTTTGACTGTTAAACATGTTTTACCGAATACACATCTTTTATCTGACACAGACCTCTGTGAAATATGTCTTTACTTTATCTGACACAGACTTCTGTGAAGTTAATCTTATCAACTTCAGCTTCTTCCTGTCAGTTCTTTTCCTGTCAGTTTAGTGAACTTGGCTCTGAGAGGTATACGTGCTGAGCAGGATTTGTCTTATGGAAAAATACTGAGACAGAATAGCCACAAATGAACTTTTGCACAATATTCTAATTTTTCGAGTTTCAGCTGTAGATCAGGAAAACATAAAATATTGCAAAGCCACTCCCCTTTGAAAATAATCCAAATCCTTGTTCCAGTTAAGATATAAAGAAAAAATTCCTCACATACTAGGGCTGTCAATTTCAAATGAGGTATTATTTAGTTATATCTGTACATTTATATTTTCAATTCATATAGCTGCCATGCTATTGAAATAAGACTAAACATTACTGCCTTGTTTGTAGAACTACAGTGAGGATGAGTAGAGATGAAATCATGAGAACATGTCACTCAAAAAGAATAAGTCAGGCATTTTTTGTTGCAGCACATGGGACGTGAAGCTGTAGGAGCATCCTGTGTGGGAAAGGTATATTTCTAAGGCCCAAGACATTGCATGACGGACATCCGGGCATCGTGCGGATGAAAGCACTCGCACAAAGCTACGCTTGGTGGCCGGCAATCGATAAAAGAATTGAGGCCTGGGTCGCCACTTGTCAACTTGCCAAGACGTCAGCAACGCCCCACCTAAAGCAAGCCCAACCGAATGGGAAACTCCTAGAGGACCTTGGTCCCGTATCCATATTGACTTTGCGGGGCCTACGAAGGGCACACTTTCCTTATTACAGTCGATGCCTATTCAAATTGGCTTGAGATCCATCGAATGAGCACCACTACAACGGACTCAGTCATCAACAAATTAAACAGGTTATTTGCCACACATGGTTTTCCGGACGTCCTTGTCTCGGATAACGCCCACAGTTCACAGCATTACCATTCGAACAATATCTTGCTGACCGGGCATCCGCCATGCGTTAACCTCGCCCGCGCACCCTGCGGCGAACGGGTGTGCAGAACGCATGGTACAGTTCGTAAAGAAGACCCTCCACAAAATGGAATTCGGAAACATTGACGAGAAAATCAATCGAATTTTATTATTGCAGCACATCACGCCCACAGCGTTACTAACAAAACGCCCGCCGAACTTCTTATGGGGCGGAAACTACGATCGCACCTCGACCGGCTCCACCCGCATACGCACCGAAAAGCCTTTCGGCTCCAGCAGCAAATGCCGGGAATTTAAGGTAGGCGATTTAATCTTTGCCAAAAACTTCTCCGGCGACCCTTTATGGATACCCGCTACCGTTACCCACCTCACTGGGCCTAAATCTTACCGCCTGCTAACAGACATGGCAGGGTGTGGAAACGCCACATAGACCAACTCCGTTCGGGATTACTACCCAGCGCCAATGGCTCCCCGGGTTCACCAACTGAGGGGGGGAGGAAATATCGAGGAAATTGACTTCGATATAACGGATAGCAGGCCAACGGAAACCCTACGGCCCAGCGAAGTACCGGGATTGAAACGGGAGGGAGTTGACTTTTCCATGGGACTTGAACACGGGGAAACCGAATTGCGAAACCCCAAAGAAACATTGATTGACGGAGACAACAACAACGGAAGCAGCACGGAATCACCGTGCAGCGAAACGGAACTTAATAAAGATCATCTAAACGCTCCACCGGAACCGGACATAAGAACAAACCCGGTGGAGCCATGGAAATCATCCAGACAGACCAAACGGCCTGTCTACCTTGAAGATTTTGTTACAGCTCCCCTCAAACGGAACCCAAGGGGGAGGGGTGTTGTGAATGAATAAAGAAGTAATAACCCTAAATGCAAAGCAGGTTTTGGAAGCCTGCACATTTGATTGGTCCTTAAACAAGGAACAAGGATTGGTTCATAACAAGCCTCTGATTGGCCAAGTTTAGGACACTTCTTATTGGTTATTAGTTTGAACTTGATGCACTTAGTATTGGTTAATAGGGTAACAGCCAACCCTATAAAGGGGCTACTGCTGCCCATAGCCTTGCTCTGTTCTGTTCTATTTACTGTTATTAAAGAGTTGAAGTCACTGGTCAGATGTCTGGTCTCCATTATTCTCCAAACTTAACATAGTGAAACCCTTATATGAAGCTACAAAAGGAGCTGATAGAGAGCCGTTACAATGGGGAAAGCAGGAAGAAGCTAGCTTCCAATCACTTAAGCAGGCTTCGTTACAAGCCCCTAGTCTAGGCCTCCTGGACTTGGAAAAACCATTTCAGTTGTTCGTGGATACTATACAAAATGTAGTGGTGGGTGTCCTCACCCAAACTATAGGAACATGGCACCACCCTGTAGCATATCTTTCCAAGCAACTTGATAATGTTGCAAAGGGGTGGCCCGCCTGCCTCAAGGCGGTGGCTGGGACGGCCATTTTAACTCAAGAAGCCAGTAAATTAACATTTGGACAACACCTAGATATCTACACCCCCCATGCCCTAAAATTTGTACTGGAAACAAAGGGCCACTTGTGGTTAACTAACCCTCGAATGTTGAAATACCAAGGAATCATCACTCATAACCCTCTGATTAACATCATCCAATCCACCACATTGAATCCTGCCACGCTACTGCCTGAACCCAATACTGAACTTACTCATGATTGTATCCATACAATAGAGGAAACATATGCTAGCCGCCCAGACATGACAGATTACACCTTATTCACAGATGGCACTAGCTACCTACAGGAGGGAATAAGAAAGGCAGGCTACGCAGTAGTTACTCTAGATGATGTATGGGAAGCAGAGCCCCTTCCACCTGGGACAAGTGCACAGCTGGCAGAATTACATGCACTAACCAGAGCCCTAGAGATGGCCAAAGGGCTATGAGTGAACATTTATACAGACTCAAAGTATGCTTTCCTCACGGTTCAAGTCCATGGGGCCTTATATAAGGAAAGAGGACTTATCACCGCAGGAGGCAGGGATATTAAATATGGTTCCCAAATACTACGTCTCCTAGAAAGCGTATGGGCCCCACAGGAGGTAGCAGTCATGCACTGCCGGGGACACCAAAAGGTAGTCACAGACATACAAAAGGGAAATGAGAAGGCAGATAGACTAGCACGTGAAGCTGCCCAAAAGGTACCCACCTCCACAGAAAAGTACCTCGCTATTTGGGAGCCAACCGATCACCACCGACCCCACTACTCTAAGGATGACATGGCCCAGGTTGAGGCACTTGAGGCACACCTAGAGGGGGATTGATGGATCCTACCTGATAATAGGGTTTTTATACCCGCACATATGGCCTGGGATGTCGTGCACCAAGTACACCGACAGCTGCACTTAGGGAAGACGGCTCTGACAAAGGCGCTGAAAAGGGAATTATACATAAACAAAATAAGTAGTATAGCAGCCAATGTATGTGCCCGGTGTGAGGTTTGTGCAGCTAATAACCCTCGACAAGGTCCGCAACCACCCCCGGGCCACCAACCGAGAGGCTGCTACCCATTCCATTCTTTAATGGTTGATTTCACTGATATGCCTCGCTGTGGCCCTTACAATGCGCTATTAGTTATTGTGTGCACATATACAGGGTGGCCTGAGTGCATACCAACACGCACCAAAAAGGCCAGTGAAGTCGCAAGGGCATTACTCCACATTGTAATCCCTAGGTATGGGCTACCCTCTAGAATCTCATCTGATAATGGCCCTGAGTTTATTCACAAAGCGACTCAGCAATTAGCTAGGGTATTGGGTATCAACTGGAAACTTCATTGCAGCTTTCACGCTCCCTCTGGTGGCAGGGTAGAGCAGACTAATAGAACTATTAAGGAAAAACTTGCTAAAATATGTCAGGAAACTCATCTCAAGTGGGCAGATGCTCTGAGTATAGCTTTAGTTGCCGTAAGGTGTGCACCTCGGAAGGATGTCTCGATCTCCCCATTCGAATTGCTATATGGGCGAGTCCCTAATCTGGTCTGCTTAAATATTCAAAAGGATGTGCTGATATCCGACACTATTAGGTTTAAACAATTACAGGCCCTTAATGATGTAGTCCACAAGTTGCAACAATATGTGTTAACTTGTAAACCCCATATATTGGTAACCACTCCACATAACATCCGCCCGGGACAAGAGGTCTGGGTAAAAGATTGGAAACGGGAAACTTTAAGTCCAAAATGGAAAGGGCCCTATACTGTAGTTATGTGCTCTCCCCTTGCTGTTAAGGTAGCTGAAATAAAATCGTGGATTCACTGGTCCCGAGTTAAATTAGCAGCACCTACCCATTGGGAAGTTGAATCCCGCTCGGATTCTCCATTTAGAATAGTTCTGTGAAAAGTGAAGAGGAATATCTCCCCTAGTGGTGACGCCCCGGAAGCCGTCCCTCTACCAATGGGAGATGAAGACCAAGAGACCCCTGTAGACGTTACCCCAGAAGCTAACGCCCGACACACGGGTCTCCCTTTGAAGCTCAGGTCTCGAGTCAAAAGCAGGGACTAGTCATCTACGGGAAGGGGGGATTGGTGAGAACAGGCTGACACCTCAAAATGGAAACAAATCAAAGACTGAGAGAAACGGCATGTATCCGCAGGGGACTTATGCCCTCTGTCTGGATCGTGACCATCTTATTGGTAATCAGGGTTGTCCTCAACTCCCTATACCTGTATGGTGTATTGGTAAGGAAGGACAGTAAGGAAACTCCCCTAGATGTAAAAGAGGTGGAGGAATGGTACTCACCCGACCCGTCTGAAGATACAGAGCCCCCCTACATAGATGATGGAAAAGAGATTAGACCATGTAATATGTGTTTTATGGTACTAACTACTGGGAAACACTTCATTTACAGTGTAACTAGGGATCCGAATTGTTCCACTACCAACCTTCCCCAATGTGAGTATGAGGGGACAAGATACTGGCAATGTGTGTACAACAATACCATATTGTGCCACATTCTCCGCACCCCCTGGGTACCCATAAGACACGTTCGGTTCCCTCGTGCTTCTGGCCACATTTTGCAAAATGAGAAAAATCCCGCTTGTGAAAAGTGCTTGGATGACAAGGGGACATTGTCTGCATACATCGGAAAGCCACCCTCATGCGGTAATTTTAACATAACATCTAACTGTTATTACCTCTTACATACAAAACAGGAAGGTACACAGAACACACTAGTCCACCAATGCTCGGGGGTTCATGGTATACAATGTTATACAGTGGCTCCACAGGATGACCCAGCTCTTAATTCCGGTTCATGCTCCCAGTGTAAAGATGGCAAAGGAGGCCTTACATATGTAATAGGTAAACCAGCCTCCTGTACGGATTTCACTCTGCCCCAGTGTAAACACTCAACCTGGGGCCCTCCTACTTCCTGCAATGGCACTAAGTGTACGGGTATAATTAAGGTTACCACCTTTGTTAAACAGTGCTGAGGCAAAAAGGGTCTCCTCTGCTATACTGACGGTGAGGCCGTACCCACTAATGTCTGGAGGAACCCTAGATGGCACCCCACTGTTCCGCCACCTAGGGCACCACAGCCGGCTAAACCACAGGGCCCTGGTAGGACCAACAAAGGGCTGCCCACAAGGACAGCCAGGGTCCCATCTAACATGAATCTGTTGCGTCCCAATAATTGCACTGTGTGTCTCAAGGTTGTCTTAAAAGGTAAAGTCATCACCACTACCCTAGTGTATCATACCCACTATACTTGTACCAGAACACCCACCCCTTGCTGTTATAATGGAACCTGGTATTCGATCTGCCCGCAAAAGAACAAATGTTATGATCCTAAGGTAAAACCGGCCCAGACCTGGTTGGTGGCCAGAAGTCGGGGAGATCAAAATGGCCCAATAATTACTCAGACACGGATTCTGACACCTAGTAGCCCAGGCACCATTCTGTTTGATGTCTGTAAGGTGGCCCAATGGCCCACCTCCTGTGGGACCACCTTGTCCTGGCACAGAACACATTCCCAATCTGATGTTTATATTTGCCCATACCAATACCCTGGAGAGAGGGGGAAATGGGACTGCAGCAGCAATGTAGGTGAAAGGTTCTGCCCATATTGGAGTTGTGTCCTTTGGGCCACATATACAAACTCGGGAAGAGGAACCCATCTCCACATATTGCGGGCGCTTCAAACAAAGGACTGCACAATTTATAACTGTAATTGGGTCAACATCACTATACCTAATCCCCAAACCTGGATTTCCAAATATGGCCCGACTCTGGGTATTAGATTATATGCGAAGGGAACTGACCCTGGGGGCATCATCCACCTATCTATCGAAACTAGACTACTTGCCTCCAATGCACACTCCAAGTATTTTTCTGAGTTTTGGCAAGAGGTGGACATAGAGTTTCAGCCTTCACATGAGGCACGCAACCTCTTTCTTGAATTAGCATCTACTATAGCTCGTATCTTTAATGTTACAAACTGTTACGTATGCGGTGGGACCAAAATAAGGGATCAGTGGCCCTGGGCAGCACAAGAATGGAACTATTCCATTGCTTACAACTTATCAGCCATGCCAGTACATCAGCCACTCTCCAGGTGAGAGTAGACTAATCCCATCACTGCACAGTGGTGCTTGGCTAATACACAGGGAACAGGTCCTGTGGTAGGGGAAACTGAATGCTTGGAGGTTCATGAATGGAATCAGTCTACAAAATCCTGGAGTTATTGGCCTAATAAAACGCATCACTTCTGGGCCAATTTTACACTGCAAAGCATGACTGACGCCCCGCCTGGGGTACATTGGATATGTGGAGATGTGGCCTATAGCTCCCTCCCTCCTAATTGGAGAGGAGCATGCACCTTGGGCATTATTAACCCCTCCTTCTTTATGCTACCTTTAAATATACCCCAAGTAATGAATTCTAATCAATGGCAGAGTAGGAGACTACAGGCAGACTACAAAATAGGGGACTGGGCGGATGATGAGTGGCCCCCTGAAGGTATTATTCATTATGAGGGCCGGCTACTTGGGCCGTTGACAGCACTTGGGGGTACCGTACCCCAATTTACATGCTTAATCAAATCATTAGGCTCCAAGCGGTTGTTGAGCTTATTGCCAATGAAACAGCTCAATCTTTGTATACCTTAGCTGTCCAGCAACAGAAATTTAGGGATGCAATATATCAAAACCGCCTGGCTCTGGACTATCTTTTGGCCGTGGGTGAGGGGGTATGTGGGAAATTCAATTTCTCTAATTGTTGCTTAGAGTTTGATGATGTAGGCAAAATTATTGAGCAACGGGCCAGATGTATAGAAAATCTTGCCCATGTTCTTGTACAAAAGTGGAGTGGATTGGATCTTGATGAAATATTTGGAACCTGGTCCTCCAAATTGCCTGGCCTTCAGGCGATTGTTGCTCTCGTGGGCCTAATTGCCACTGGGTGTGTAATCTTACCCTGTATTCTTCCTATTTTCGTGAAGACTATTTCCAATAGTCTCTCTTTGTTGGTGGAAAAAAAATCTACTGAAAAAGCTATGGCTCTTTGGGTAAATGATCAGGTAAATACCTATGAGGAGCTTATCCCTCTGTGTGAAACTGCACAGTAATCTATCGATTAAGGTAAAGTTTCAAAGGGGGGAATGAAGCAGGGACAGAACAGGGACGAAAGCTAATACTTCATATAATTAAAATATTATCAGAATACCATATGGAACAGCATTCTATTACTGGTAGCAAGTAATATTAAGACATATCTGTAACTTCCTGTATTTAGACTGTATTAAGGAACTAAAGCTAACCACAGTGGCATAAACAAGGGTGGAACATGGAAATAACCAAGTGGTGTAAGATAACTGGAAAATATGAAATGTCCTTGTTATTTCCTTTTTCCTAATCCATATATAGAAATATATGATAGAAATATGTATAGTTGTCCTTATTTGGGGAATAAGTGTTAAGAATAACGCCCAAGGCTTTGCTGATGTCATATCGGGTATAAAAGTACTGTATCAGGAAGAACTGGGGGTTCAGAATTTGTCATGTTAATGGTCTGAACACTTTGCACAAATAAAAACCTGTATTCTCCCACCTTTCGTGGTCTTGTGTCCTAATTGGAATCAAGATTTGCTGCAACACCATGACTGGGTTGATGACGTTTACTCTGGGAAAGGTCCCATGAATGTTGGCCCAAACTTCTTACTAGGGAGCCTTAACCTCAAGTACTTGGTGGCTAGGTAGACTTTCTCCCCCACCTGGAATGGCCTTTGCGGGAGCCAGTGTTTGTGTGCCTGTTTTTTATAACTTTGTGCTGCTTTTGCCAGTGCCTTTTTTACATTTTCCCAAGTTGTTTTCAGCGTTGACATCCAATAGTTCAGGCGGTAGATGTTCTTCAGGAACAGCTTGGCTAACTGGTGGGCTGAAGGGAGTCTGCTGCAAGGTATGTCAGGATTCCAGCAATAGCCCTAGTTAAATCATGATACTCGAGCCAAACTTCAAAAACTTCAAATAATTGATTAGAGGCGACATACTGGCACTGCCCTGTATGAAGCCAACTCTGGCATAGGTACTTTACAGTCACCTGTGATCCTTTTTCCCTCCTCCCCCTGGGGTGTCTCATAAACCAGATTCTCCAACTGAGCACATTCACGGGCTGGATATCATCATTCACATCCCCCAATTAAATATATTCGTGGGCAAAAGCTCTGGTGTTTTAGTTACAATCTTTTAAAGATAAGAGTTGGAATGTACTTTCGCTTTCAAACTGCTGCACTGCTCTTCCAGATTTCCTTCCTCCCCCCTCCATTTTTTATGGCAAATACTAAAACAGGCATAGGAATGTTTTACGGGTTGACACCTAAGGTGGCACCAAACTCTATAGTTCTGGATGACTTTCCCCAGGAATGTTTGGAGACAAGAGAGTACATTGAAGGACAACACCCAATTTCCTGGGTATCGAACTATCTTTTTTCAGCATCACTTTCTAGACCTGTCCAGAAAGGAAGGACCACAACCACTTCAGACAAGTGCCCTCTAGGGGTATATCTGTGATTTTTCACTAAAATGCTCTTCTCCAGCTTCTCCCCTGCACATGCTGCACATGGAGGACCAAAAGAAGTTCAGGGTCCCCAGAGGAGATATTGCTTCTTACAGTAATTATTAAAATCCTGGTCTATGAGATCTCTCCTGATATTTCTCCAGTGATTGCCTTTGATGTAAACATCAGACTGAAGCAACTCGAAATGGATCTTGCATCAGAAAAGGATAAATGTTTCAGGTCTCACTCTATGTGGCACAAATTTGGGGACATTCAGTGACTGTGCTCCTTGAAATGTACCATTTTCCTCCTTTCCAGTTAAAGTTCTGTCGATCTCTCTCTCAGTCAAGAAAGTCACTATCATTTCAATCTTGTGAGAGTGCTTTGAATTCTTCAAACTCTTGTTCTTCCTCAGAAACAGGAAGGGGATTGATTCAGCCCCATGAATTATGGACCTCCTCCTCCTTCTGCTGCTGCTGCTGCTGCTGCTGATATCCCAGCCAGTCTCTGGCAAGCTGAGAATGAAGTGCCTGCTGAGTTTGGAAGAGCAAGAGGGAAAAAAACTATGGAGTTATTACAGGCCAGGAGAACACCTCATTAGTATAGTCTCCATTGCCACAATGATAGCCGATATAATTCTGTCTTTCAACACAGCTCCTTATACTCAAAATCCCTCGTAAGTCATTCAGTGTGATGGAGTAGCACTTCCTCCATTTGCAGCCTTCTTTTCTTTCAGTTACTCCTATAATGCAGGACTTGTCTAATTTCTTGAATCATTTGGATTGCCATGGCTTCTCTCTTACGTCTTATTTTAAGAGACCCAAATCCAAAGATGGAGCAACCCCGTTCCCCAAAGTCCAAATTATTTTCCCATCTCGTACAATCCTGAGTTAATCACAACTAGCTTATTGAAAAGTTTGTAGTTGCCTCTGCCCAACCCATTCCTCCATTTGTTGATATTCAGTTCCCGATCCTAGTAGGAATAGAGAATGAATTGCTTTTCTGGGTCTCTTATGAAAAGATTCTGTAACATCTTTGTTCCCTAGGCCACCCCTCTGGAAAACTTGCAAGAATCGTTTTTCTCTCCATGTACATGTATACATCTGAACTAGACTCTGTTGTTTCTCTGTGTCATATAATATATGTGGGTATACCCATAATTTTATATTCATGTATTCTGTCATAGTTATGTAGTGCATATTGGCGATCCTTTAAAAGCTATGTGCAATGAAATTTCATTTTATTATATGCAGATTAGTGCACATTCAAAGTGACAATAAAGTTATTCTAAGTTCGAAGTCCTCTTTGCTGATGATTCTATTGGATGATTTTGAATAGCAATAGCATTTAGATTTATATACCACTTCACAGTGCTTTATAGCGCTCTCTAAGTGGTTTACACGGTTAGCATATTGCCCCCAACAATCTGGGTCCTCATCTTGTGGAGAGAAAGAGGAACAAATGAAAATTTATTTTGTTGTTCCTGTTAGAGATGATGTTATCATGAACCTTTTTTACAGTAGTTCAATTACTGCCCCAGGATTATTCCTACAGTTTATTTTTGCCATTCAACAAGTAAACAAGAATTCTCAGCTACTGTACAATCTCACACTTGGCTACAACATCCAGGACAACTATATGAACACCCTTGGCACTTCAGATGCCTTGCTAAACATACTCTCAACTGGAGAAGCCAATGTTCCCAACTACAGCTGTGGCAAGAGGGACAACCTGATGGCTGTTCTTGATGGATCTCCTGATGACATTTCCATTCAGATGTCAACATTAGTAGGCACCTACAAAGTCCCACAGGTTTGTTTTTGTGTTTCTCTATCTGGTAAAGTAAGCAGGGTAGTGGTGGGTGGGTAATCGATTCAATCATATCTTTTCTATGGAATTCATGAGCTGCTTTTCACCATGGCCATTGTTATAGCTAGTGATTAGGATCCACAATGGGAAGAGGCCTAAACATTTACTCAAGCAAAACTTGAGCAGCTGGACACAATGTTAAATATGAAACATTTTTCACAAATATGGAGAGGTTTTTTCCTGAATGCCATCCCTCTGCAAAACAGCTATGGCAGCTGAATTTCAAAGCTTCTTTCTGGATACCTTACAAACTAATTCCAACAACACCGTCAAATTATTTAGTTAGACTAGTACTATTCTTCTTCTCATCCTTCCTATTACCTGTCTCTTCCCTCTTATGACTATAACTGTATTGCTTGTATCTTTACAATTTATATTGTTTTATTTGTCTCCTAGTATTATTTGATTGCTTATTAGTAACCTTTGACTATCACTAAGTGTTGTATCTTATGATTCTTGATGAATGTATTTTATTTTTTCTTTATGTACACTGAGAGCACATGCACCAAATACAAATTCCTGGTGTGTCCAATCACACTTGGTCAATGAAGAATTCTATTTTATTCTATTCTATTTAAACAAATGTCTAAAATGAACTAATTTGCATTTGCAGTGGTCTAGAGATAGAAGGGGACATGGTGGCTCAATGACTAAGACACTGAGGTTGTCGATCAGAAAGGTTGGCAGTTTGGCGGTTTGAATCCCTAGCACTGCGTAACAGAGTGAACTACCGTTACTTGTCCCAGCTCCTGCCACCCTAGCAGTTCTTCAGACAGACCTGGCTCTTCGGCTTTCTAATGGAGATGAGCACCACCCCCTAGAGCCAGAAACGACTAGCACATATATGCGAGGGTAACCTTTAGAGATAGAAGACATAAATGTCTATTGTCTGAATGTCAATTTTAATAGAAAAGAGAAAGGACAGTATCTTAGACCCCAGGTTAGGCCAATGATTATATTCAATCTAGCTAATATTCTGCATTTGGTATTCTTGATATGGCTTAAGGATTAATAACAACAAACTATTCTAAGGTGTTCATGAGAACCAGATTGGATGTATTAAAAGCTTACATGTTGGACTTGATCTGATCTAAATATAATACACCATTCTTCCTTGTTTCTTCAGATCAGTTATGGAATTGTTTCAGAGGCTCTGAGTGATAAAAGTCAAATTCCATTTTTCCATCAGATGCTCCCAAAAAATGGGATCCAGTATCCAGGAATTGTCCAACTCCTCCTCCATTTTAGATGGACTTTGATTGGTCTCTTTTCAACAGACACAGAGGAGGGAGAGAATTTCACGAGAACTTTCACTCCAATGCTTGTCAGAAATGGAATCTGTGTCGTTATCTCACAACAATTCCCAATGACTGGACCTACAGAACATCTCAGGGATGCCATCTCTAAATGGAGGAAAGTCAATGTCTTTGTTCACTTCATAGAATTTGTTTCCCTTGAAGATAGATTTCGCCATATCCATATAGTAATTGAAGGTTTGTCAGGACCCATTGAAGGGAAAGTCTGGATCACCACAATCATGGAGAAATTGACAATTACAAGGCAGACACTTTTCAAATATATCCATAGCATTTGGACCTTTGATTTTCAGGAAAAAAAATGGCCAAATGATGATGCCTTTCAACCCAGTCTTTTTAAGGATTCCAAATTTGAAGATCAGTCTTTTCGCTGTTCTTTTTCAAAACATGTCCTTTCTGTCAAGGGCCGGAGACGATGCACCCAGATAGCATCACTGGACATGCAAAAGAAAAAGGACAGAATTCAGATAAAAAATGAGCACCGGTTTTACAGTGTTTTTAAGACTTTGGCCCATGTCTTGAATGTTGCATATTCCTCAATATCTAGGAGGAGAAAAATGGAGGAGAAAGAGAGATTAGAGGCACCAAGGCTAGAACCATGGCAGGTATGTGGTCCTGACAAGGATCCATCAAACCTAGTTCCTATTTAGAAAAGATAATCCAATGCTGATGTAGGGGAACCATTTCAACTTACTTGTCCTTCCAAACACCAATAGGTTTGGTCAAGCTGAGGCCAGATTTAGCTCAAAAGATCATATTCCAAAGAGCTGGCACTGTGACAATTATATTTTGATATAAAACACTGCTATTATAAAAGAATATAAAATGTATACATTGCAAAATAAATTGCTGTATTTATAGGTTTGTAATTAGCATGATAGAACTTTACATTAATAAATTTCAACCAAACCTGGGAGCATTTAGCCCAACCCCTCCTCACTGCAGGAATCCAATTAAAGCTTTTCAGACGGATGGCTGCTCAGTCTTTGCATTTAGCTGTGGTGGCACAAAGGTTAGAGTGCAAGTATTGCTGGCTAACTCACTGGTCAGTGCCAGGAGTTTGATCTTGACCAACTCAAGGTTGACTCAGCCTTGCATCCTTCCAAGGTTGGTAAATGGGTACCCAGATTGTTGGGGGCAATATGCTGATTCTATAAACCACTTAAAGAGGGTTGTAAAAGCACTGTGAAGTGGTATATAAGTCTAAGTGCTATTGCTATTTAGGAAAACAATGAAGGGGGAGGGATTGAACATCTCTTGTTCACTGGCTCAGCTTTAAAATTGCTCCTCCTTTTAGAATGTTTCAAGTTGCTTTCAAAATCCCTGGATGTTTCAATTCTAGTTCCATCCCTTTCTGGAGAAGAATGAGTTTTATAATTTTTCTTGGGAAAAATTGTACTTGGACCAAAATGGAAATCTAGCAGCAGATCTGAATATCATAAGTTGGTTGCTTTTCCCCAAGGAGGATCCCATCAAAGAACAACTGGGGAGTTTTGAAAGACAGAGGCTTATTATCAACCAAGATGCTCTTTCACGGCTACAGTTGCTCAACAAGGTGATTGAAAATATTGGCAACTTTTCTCTGTCTGTATGGTTGGTGTTAGTGTCCCCTGAAAGAGCAGGCTCAGATATTTTTAAGAACCCATATCTGACCAGAGTTATCTATGCCCCACTGGGATAGGCCTCCTGCTGCTAGGAAGGTGATCTCAGGTGCTCTGGCAAAAAGAAACCCCAATGACTTGTCCGATGTGAGATAATGCCTTAATCTAGAAAAATGGACGGAAAATGACTTTGACACCCCCTCCTTCTTGAAACTTGAAATAATGATGGCCAATTTATAATGAAATGCTACTTAGATTTAGCCTTTGGCTTGTGAGCCATGTAAAAACCTCTTGAATGAAATGGTTTATCTTGAATGTCAGCTACCTTAAATCTCCTTTGAAACAAAGAATTCTCCAAATTTTAGTAATAACAAAAATGTGGGTCTGTCTCTTCATGTCATCCAACTGTAGTTCTAATTTTGGGAAACAGTAGAGGACAGGTGGTTCTGGAATGCTATGGTTCTTGGGCGCTCAAGGAGTTGGACACAACTAGCAATTAACAACAAAAGTGTAATTCTTCAATGGAAAGGACCTTGTCTTGGGCCTTAGAAATATACCTTTCCCACAAAGGGCTCTTACTCATGTCCCATGTGCTGCAACAAAAGATGCCTGACTTATTCTTTTTGAGTGACATGTTCTCATGATTTCATCTCTACTCATCCTCACTGTAGTTCTACAAACTAGGCAGTAATGTTTAGTCTTATTTCAATAGCATGGCAGCTATATGAATTGAAAATATAAATGTACAGATATAACTAAATAATACCTCATTTGAAATTGACAGCCCTAGTACGTGAGGAATTTTTTCTTTATATCTTAACTGGAACAAGGATTTGGATTATTTTCAAAGGGGAGTGGCTTTGCAATATTTTATGTTTTCCTGATCTACAGGTGAAACTCGAAAAATTAGAATATTGTGCAAAAGTTCATTTATTTCAGGAATGCAACATAAAAGCTGAACCTAATATATGAGATAGACTCATTACATGCAAAGCAAGATAGTTCAAGCCGTGATGTGTCATAATTGAGATGATTATGGCTTACAGCTCGTGAAAACCCCAAATCCAAAATCTCAGAAAATTAGAATATTGTGAAAAGGTTCAATATTCTAGGCTCAAAGTGTCCCACTCTAATCAGCTAATTAAGCCATAACACCTGAAAAGGGTTCCTGGGCCTTTAAATGGTCTCTCAGTCTGGTTCAGTAGGAATCACAATCATGGGAAAGACTGCTGACCTGACAGTAGTGCAGAAAACCATCATTTTCACCCTCCATAAGGAAGGAAAGCCTCAAAAGGTAATTGCAAACGAAGTTGGATGTTCCCAAAGTGCTGTATCAAAGCACATTAATAGAAAGTTATGTGGAAGGGAAAAGTGTGGAAGAAAAAGGTGCACAAGCAGCAGGGATGACCGCAGCCTGGAGAGGATTGTCAGGAAAAGGCCATTCAAAAGTGTTGGGGACTTTCACAGGGAGTGGACTGAGGCTGGAGTCAGTGCATCAAGAGCGACCACACACAGACGGATCCTGGACATGGGCTTCAATGAACAACAAACCACGTCAGAAACGTCTTATCTGGGCTAAAGAAAAACAGAACTGGTCTGTTGCTCAGTGCCAAAGTCCTCTTTTCTGATGAGAGCAACTTTTGCATCTCATTTGGAAACCAAGGACCCAGAGTCTGGAGGAAGAATGGAGAGGCACACACTGCAAGATGCTTGAAGTCCAGTGTGAAGTTTCCACAGTCTGTGTTGATTTGGGGAGCCAAGTCTTCTGCTGGTGTTGGTCCACTGTGCTTCATTAAGTCCAGGGTCAACGCAGCCATCTACCAGCAGATTTTGGAGCACTTCATGCTTCCTTCTGCAGATGAGCTTTATGGGGATGCTGACTTCATTTTCCAGCAGGACTTGGCACCTGTCCACACTGCCAAAAGCACCAAAACCTGGTTCAATGACCGTGGGATTATTGTGCTTGATTGGCCAGCAAACTCACCTGACCTGAACCCCATAGAGAATCTATTGGGCATTGCCAAGAGAAAGATGAGAGACATGAGACCTGTTAAGCCTGGATTCCCCAACGGGTGTTAAGGAAAACAAACTAAACAGAACGTGCAGCGAAGTCAGATAGGAAGACAGGTAAATGTGTGAGATAAGTTTTCTAGTTAACACGCAGTAAAAATACAGATACGCTTGTGCTATCAAAAATATTGTTTATTCCATTTAAGAATTATAGCAAAGTCAAATAAACGGTCCATTACTCATATATCAATTTCAGTCAAGTCTTGTCGGGGATACTCTATTTGCAAAGTCCGTGTTGAATAGCCAATGTCAGTTCACTTACATTAAATCAGTCCAATCTTTATTTTCTCTCCGTTGAGAAAATATCAACACTCCTTGTTCTCTCCCCTTTCCAGCAAGAACGCAGTCATCAATCCATCAAGTAATTAGGGATCAGTAAGCCAGAGCGAGCGAGCTGGAATTGCCTCGCTTCTTATATAGTGCTTTTACAACCACACCCTTAATTACATTCTTGCAGTTAAAGTTACACACACTTTAACTAACAAACCATGATACCATTATTTATTATTTTTACCCAAACCAGTTAGGGTAAACAATGTTATCCCTAACATTCTCCCCTTTTGGGTAATAATAATAATATTACAATAATATAACCATTTACACCCTTAAATCATAATTGTTACAACTCTCTTTAAATTTTACAACACCTTGAGCTTTTGTAAACTGGTCTGCAATATTTTCTTCCGTCATGCAGTACTCAAGTTTAATTAGACCATTTTTAACAGATTCTCTAACATTTAAGTATCTTAAATCAGTATGCTTTGATCTAGTCTTTACAGCAATATTAGTAGCTAACTGTATGGCTGCCTGGTTGTCCTCGTACACAATAATGGAATCTTTAACAGTTATACCCATGTCTAATAATAACTGTTTGTACAGAATAAAGTCAGTGCATAGTAATGACAGACATGAAAATTCTGCTTCCATCGTTGACAAGCTAATATGCTGTTGTCTGATTGACCTCCACCCTATTAGTGTCTTACCAAGTAATATAGCCATCCCAGATGTTGATTTTCTAGTGTTTATGTCAGTTGCAAAACTTGCATCTGCATAGGCACTGAGATTCAAATCACCTTTTGGCTCTAGATACAATGCATGATGCATTGTTCCTTTAAGATATCTTAAAATTCTCTTTAATGCTTGCCAATGACATTGATGTGGATCATTATTATATCGTGCCAGCTGATTCACACTATAAGCTATATCTGGCCTTGACCAATTGCTTATATATGATAAGCTACCAATCAAAGATTGATATATGGTCTTATCAAATTTGGGACTTTGAGCATCAATTTTGCAAATTTCCTGACTCATTGGAGTCTTTGCAGGCTTACAAAGTTCCATTTTATACAATTTAATTAATTGGCAAATTTTATCCTCTTGAGATATCTTAAATCCTTTTGTGGTTTTATTAATTGTCAATCCTAGATACTTTTTAATTTCACCTAAATGCTTTAATTTTATCCTTTTGGCTAATAATGAAATAATCTCAGTAGCTTCATTATTGGTCTTAGTAATCAAAGCAATATCATCTGTAAATAATAACAATAATGACACCGTTCCATTATTTTCTCTTTTAAATATACATGGATCTGCTAAACCAGATTTAAACCCTATATTGTTTAATTCTTTCACAATATATTGGTTCCATTCATAGCCAGATTGTTTCAATCCATATAAACTCTTCTTGAGTTTCCAACAATCATTGCTATTTACTTTATTATTATTTATACCAACTGGTTTTTTCAAATATATTGTATGCTGCAATGGTGCATGCAGATATGCAGTTTCTACGTCTAAATGGTTAACTATATAATTCTTCTTAGCTGCCCATACTAAAGCTGCTCTTAAAGTTGTTGCCTTAAGATTTGGTGCAAATACCTCATCATAATCAAATACATTTTGGTTAAATCCTTGTGCTACTAATCTAGCTTTATAAGTTACTTTCCCATTATTTCCATTCTTTACTTTAAATATCCATTTGCATCCAATGGATTTTTCTCCTGGAGGTAATTTGGTTTCTTCATAAACCTTCATTTCCTTTAATGAATTTAACTCTTTTACCATTGCCTTTTTCCAATTCTCCTGATCCTTAGCAGGATACATCTTAAGTTCATCTATGCTAGTATGAACTTTATTTACTTGGCAAACAATACTTGCCTGATATCTTTCAGGTGGTCTGGTTATACGCGTTGTGCGTCTAGGTATAACTGGACTTACAGGTGGACTTTCCTTTATTTCCTGTTCTTGACTATCTATCTCTTCTTGATCAATTATTTCCTCTTGATCTGGTTCTATTTGCTCTTCATGGATTTCTTCTTTAATTGGACTTTTCTTATAACTAGTCTTTTCTTTCTGCCTCTTATATAGGGTTCTATAATTATATCATTATCTGAATCCTGCTCTAATCTATTCCATCCTATATTTTCTAGGAATTGTGCACTAGCACTGCAATATACTCTAGATGTACCTGGTTCCCAGAATCTATAAGATCTATGGTTTGCTTGATATCCAACAAAAATTAATCTTTTAGCTCTATGTTGTCCTTTGTACCTGAGTTGTGTAGGGATATGTACCCATGCTGGTGCACCAAATGTGTGAATATAACTCAAATCAGGTTTCCTACCATGCCACAGAGTGAATGGTAATTCACCTGTTGTTGAATTAACAACATTGTTTAAAATGTGTTTACCACACATTATAGCTTCTCCCCACAAATTGTCAGGTAATCCAGAATCAGATAACATTGTCCTTCCCATTGATTGCAGTGTTTGGCCTCTTCTCTCTATAAATGCATTATGTTGAGGCCTATATGGTGCAGACTTTTTATGTTGAATACCGGCCATTCTAAGTCTATTCTGGAATTTATTATTTGTAAATTCCGTACCATTATCTGTTATAAGAGTTACTAGTTTCTTTTTAGTTTTCCTTTCTGCAAATTTTAACCAATTAAAGAAATTTGCATACGTTTCAGTTTTTCTCTTCATTAGAAAACAGAAACCATACCTAGAATAGTGGTCCATTATGCTTAATATGTATCTAGCACCACCTACACTTGGCTTTTTAGGACCTATTATATCGGCAAATACTACCTCTAAAGGCTCTTTGGTAGTAAATCCATCAACTCTATTTGCCGGTATAACTTTGCTTTTGTTTTGATTACAAGCAGAACATTGCAAATACTTATTACAAGGTTTCAAACTTATTCCTTTAGATAGTTGAACAGTTCTCTTAATCATTTTAAAATTTAAATGACCTAGCCGTCGGTGTAACAAGTGAATACATTCATCATGAGGTTTTCTATTATCATAAACTGTGTTAGCCACCTCTAAACCATTATCATTTAACACATATAAGTCACCTCTTAAAGATGCAGTAATTTTCTTACCTTCTTTTTCAATTAAACAAGTATCTCCCCTAAAGGTAACTATGTATCATAATCTAACCAACATTCTAACTGAAAGCAAATTAAATTTAAGTTGAGGTACATATAACATTTTTATGTTCTCATTTATACTAGAACAATGAGCTATACCTTCACCTTTTGCCTTCAGTTTCCATCCGTTTGCCAATGAGATATGCTGTGAACTCATGGACATTTTTACAAATTTTTTGTTATCATTTGTTATACAGTGGGACGCACCACTGTCAACCACCCATAAATTATTTTTTACAACTTCATTACTATACATTGCTAACTCATAATTCTTATTTCTTCTTTGTTGGCTTCCAGCATTCTGTCTTGCATTCTTGCGCTTTGGTTTCTTACAAAATCTTGCAAAATATCCTCTCCCTCCACAATTAAAACACTTTTTAATTGCGAATACAGTAGGAGATTCATTATTTTCCTTTTGAGGTTGCTCCCTCCTTAACTGATCTCTTTCAAGCCTTCTTCTGGCCTCTTCAATCAATCTGCCAGTGATATCAGTTAAAGTTAGGCTTTCTTTAGGCAATATTTAAAGGGAAGTTACGTAGTCATCAAAACTTTCGTCTAATGAAGATAGAATTATGTAGACCTGGTGTAGTTCAGAGAAAATTAATTCCTTCTCATGAAGTTCTTGAAAAATGCTTTTCATAGTATTCAAATGACTCAGCATATCACCATTCCTTTGGAGATATGTGCGGAAAAGCTTCCGTGTTAGATTTATGTGAGCACCAACGTTATCTCGAACATAAATCCTCCTCAGTTTTTGCCAACACCCAACAGCAGTTTGCTCTCCACGTATATGAACAAGTTGCTGATCAGTTAATGTTAGTCCTATGATGCAAATAGCTTGTTCATTTTTCTGTTTAAATTCTTCTATCTTTTTACTATCTTCCTCATCTTCAGGATCCCATTCTTCTACGTTTGGTGGGTTTTCAATTATGTTCCACAGACCTTCTCTTCGTAGAAGTAGACTACATTTCATAGACCATGAAACATAGTTTGTTCCATCCAACTTGGATATAAGGGACAAACTGTGTAGACTGACTTGTGCCATGTTTCACTATATGGATATAAAACTATAATTGATAAAACACAGCTGTCTGTTTACTGTAACGTGTAACAACACAAAATCTCACTTTTTACCTAAACCTGTTTTTATCCTAGTTAAACTGACTTTGCAGTCTCTCTGGGCCCATAACCAGTGTTAAGCCTGGATTCCCAACGGGTGTTAAGGAAAACAAACTAAACAGAACGTGCAGCGAAGTCAGATAGGAAGACAGGTAAATGTGTGAGATAAGTTTTCTAGTTAACACGCAGTAAAAATACAGATACGCTTGTGCTATCAAAAATATTGTTTATTCCATTTAAGAATTATAGCAAAGTCAAATAAACGGTCCATTAGTCATATATCAATTTCAGTCAAGTCTTTTCGGGGATACTCTATTTGCAAAGTCCGTGTTGAATAGCCAATGTCAGTTCACTTACATTAAATCAGTCCAATCTTTATTTTCTCTCCGTTGAGAAAATATCAACACTCCTTGATCTCTCCCCTTTCCAGCAAGAACGCAGTCATCAATCCATCAAGTAATTAGGGATCAGTAAGCCAGAGCGAGCGAGCTGGAATTGCCTCGCTTCTTATATAGTGCTTTTACAACCACACCCTTAATTACATTCTTGCAGTTAAAGTTACACACACTTTAACTAACAAACCATGATACCATTATTTATTATTTTTACCCAAACCAGTTAGGGTAAACAATGTTATCCCTAACAAGACCGAATAATGCAGAAGAGCTGAAGGCCGCTATTGAAGCATCCTGATGTTCCATAACACCTCAGCAGTGCCACAGGCTGATAGCTTCCATGCCATGCCGCATTGAGGCAGTAATTGCTGCAAAAGGGGCCCAAACCAAGTACTGAGTACATATGCATGGTTATACTTTTCAGAGGTCCGATATTGTTCTATGTAAAATCCTTGTTTTATTGATTGCATGTAATATTCTAATTCTCTCAGATTGTGGATTTGGGGTTTTCATGAGCTGTAAGCCATAATCATCTCAATTATGACACATCACGGCTTGAACTATCTTGCTTTGCATGTAATGAGTCTATCTCAAATATTAGGTTCACCCTTTATATTGCATTCCTGAAATAAATGAACTTTTGCACAACATTCAACTTTTTCGAGTTTCACCTGTATTACTCAGAAGTTTCTTTCTTAAGCAGAGTTTCATTTTATTTCAATCAATCTAATAAATAAAAATTTGACAGATATTTTGGAATGAATTTTGTTTTTCTGCTTAGTCTCTTCCTCAGTCCAAATGTGTGGACAATTGTCACCCTGGATTTGTGAAACGGGCTCGGAAAGAAGAACCAATTTGCTGCTATGATTGTATTCCTTGTCCGGAGGGAACCATCTCCACACAGGAAGGTATGTTATACCAGAGGAAAAGGCGTTGGATTCAACGAGAGCATTTCATCAAAGTTCATGTTAAA